>NW_004798292.1:35014-59129 GCF_000002075.1 Aplysia californica | reverse complement strand
CAACTATTTATATTGCCTTAAGAGATAGCTGTAGCCTTCATAAAATCTTGAATTCTTTTGGGATCAACAGCGGAGTACTGATCTTTCAATTTTGTAACTTAAAAATATTTCCTTCGGGTTCTCTCCAAAGTCCGGGCATTCTGTTACTATGTGTCTAAAGGTGAAATCTGTACGTGCCGCCTCCGACTCAGAAGGGTGTCTCATCTCCCTGGACGAGGTATTTGTGGTCCAGGAAGGCATATGTTATACCTAACCGAGTAAAAACAACTTCATCTCTCCTGGAGAGGTCCGAAGGTTTTCGTGAGCCCAGTTTTGACCTTACACCGTGGAGCTTGTTATTTTGCTGTTCACTCCGGTGTTTCTCTCAGGCTGGAGATGTAGATCTTGAACTTGTTTTTGACGTCTTTCAGTAAGGGTGATTGGGGGTGGGGGGAGGGATGGGGGCGGCTCTTCGTTGATCTCTACAGAAGGGACAACGATTCCTCCGCTAGGAGATCGACCTGCTCGTTTCTTCGGATGCCCACATGGCTAGGTAGCCACGCGAACACGATATTGCTCCCCTTTACAGTCAAGGAATGTCTCTTCAACTGTATCTTAACTATTTGCGGGTGTAAGATTTACAGGATTGGCAAGTTTGGTGAGGCAGGGTAAGGAATCGAACAGCCTTAGAAAATTTGTTTTGGGAGAATTTTCTACTGTGTCCAATGCCATGTCAGTAGCAGTGACTACCGCAGAATAAAATGGAGGCTCCCCATAAATAAATAAATAAATAAATAGATAAATAAATGTGGTATGATATATATAAATATATATATATATAGAGAGAGAAAAAGGACCTTTTAAAAACTGTGCAGCGTTGGAAGGGGCGTTGACGCATACCGGACCAAGTCTATACCATTTTTGCGACGTCCGTTTGCAAGAATTTTTGTGTGTGAATACGTATTGACAGCTTTAATCTGCACTCCATGGTGCTTAATCAATGTTCGTCAAAAAGCCCTCTTGACTCGAGTGTTCATATAACAACATCTGGTGGTCTGCTGATAGATGATAGGCGTTATCTTTTGCTTACCGCCAGTCATATGGGCTGAGGAACGTGAAACCTATGCGCCAATAATAATATTTGTACTAATACTTAACTCACCGGCAGTGTATGGTGTAATGGTTTGTCCTTTTATATTTACACTCACAAGACGCGAGTTTGATTCCCGAGTGGGGAAGTGGGGAATTTAATTATGTATTTTTTTAAATTAACATTTTAAAATTAATTTTTCTTCTTCTTAGTGCTGTGGCTCTTTCAGCCCTGGCGGCCGTCCCTTGCAGACAGTATCTAAACAGCATGCTAGTTCTTTAAAAAAATTATTTTAGCCAGTGCTTGTCAATTATTTTTTCTTATAGACAGCGCCTGTTTTTATAATGCCACCTTTGAGAGGACATTTACATTTTGATATCACCCACCATCTCGTATCGCGGGCATAAAATCACGCCTGTCACAACCCTGGGTGATCCTCATCGCCGGCCAACAACTAAATTATTAAATCACCTAGATTCTACTAGATCTAGTTGGCGGTACCGCCCAGAGTTGGCGAGCAGTCAGTGATCTTAACTATGTTGATGGAGGAGTCGATCGTTTGCATTCGTAAAATTAATGTGGAAGAGTGCTCTCAATTCAGTAACTGTTGGGTTTGGGAGAAGGGTTGGGAGTGTGTGTGTGTGTGTGTGTGTGTGTGTGTGTGTGTGTGTGTGTGTGTGTGTGTGTGTGTGTGTGTGTGTGTGTGTGTGGTGGGGGGGGGGGGTGCCGGGGGCAACCTTGTTGTAATATTATGTAGTTTTTTGTTGTTTTTTTTATTCGTGTGTTCACTGTTTCACGGTTTCCTAACCGACCCCTCTCCCCACCCCACCCTATTCAAACTTTCTGTATTTATGTTAGTGCTAACGATATTTGTGGGGATTGGGTTTATGCAAGGGGCAACCTTGTATGCTATGTAGTTGGGTTTTTTTTTAAAGTGTTGTTTTCACTGTTTTGCAGTTTCCACCCTCCCCTTTCAAACTATTTCTATGTTATTTATGTAACTTTTGTTGATGTTTGTGTTCAGTTTTAGGGTAGATTATATCTGTAGTGGATAGCTGGTGTCTTACATTATCATCCTTGTGTTTTCTGCTTTCATGATAGCATGCATGCGTACACTTCCCTGTTTTTTATTCGCTATTTATCATGTTACTTGAATCAGGTATCGTCGAACCTGTCTTAGTGGTCATCTCTCCCTAGCAGTCATCTCTCCATAGCGGTCAGATGTAGTAACGATACCTGCTCCGCAACACCCTTGCATATTTCGTGTGCTTTTAAACCTGTCCCTAGCGGTCTCTGCCGAGCGTGGCCACGATCAGTCATAGGGACAACACGACCCCAAAACCTACTCAAAGCAGTCACTTGCTACAAAAGTTGTCAGTCTATGTGAAGAACCTCCTATGATAGATAACGATTTTGGTGGAAATAAAGTTGAAAATATGTTTTAAAATTTTGGATTTTAAACCATCAGTTGGCTTTGTCAGGTCTCCTAAGTGACCATAACTCAGACCCTGTTGACAGCTATGACCTGTCTTTTACAGTCAAATTTCATCTGTAATCTTGAGTGACCGTTATGGACAAGTTAGACTGCAGTGAAGGTTTTGAAAAATATATAATATTGCAATAAACTGTCAAATAGCATGCGAACCGTGTTGTATCGGTATACAGTAGCACAGTGCTTGTCAAACATTTGAAAAGCCTGCGGACACTTTTGCCACCTTCAAGAGGCTACAATTGTCATACAGCCAATCTACATGTACATTATTTACAAGAAAGACATAAAATAATAATTGTCAGTACCCAGGGGATTCCCACATCCCACCAAAATTACCAAATTGCCCACAAGTAGGGGACATCCCCCAGGTCCGCGAGCATTTCTGTAGCTGTGAAATTTGTCTCTGCTGTTTGTGTTATGTGCGCTTTTCAACTTAAAATGTCACGATGGCTCTGTAGATGTCCTGCCAGACTGAGCTGCGGATGACCCAGGGTGTGCGTGTAATTGCTTTGTAATTAGTGAAGCTGAGTACATTTATGCAATAGAAAAGTGCCCAATGGGTTACTGCGTTCTATGTCCCCATGTGAATGGGTATGGTAAATTGAAACTGACTAAGGTGACTAATGAGTTTTTAAAAAAATTTGCAAGCCACCCCCCCCTCCCCGAGGGAGTTCAAATTGACTAATGAACCAGTCCGTATGTTTATTTTAGGAATGCCCAAGAGCACATGCGCACCTCGCGCGATAAAGAACTTTAACTTTCTTTTTGAATGAGTCTTCGACGTCTATTGTGTAGACCTTATGCAGTTGCGAGCGCTGTAGAACTCTTACTTAACAAACTAAACTATTGTGTGGAGGGGACGCTTTTAATTGAGTTTTGTATCTTGGTTGTTTTGCAGGAATGTTGTATTCCTCTCAGAATAGGATTACCCTGACAGACAGGTCAACACTGGCCTCCTAAATGATCTAAATTTTGTCAATGGGAAGAAAAAACAGCTACAAAATAAAATGAAATTGAATGCGGCTAACTCCTTTCTTTAGTCTTCTTAGAAAAACAAAAATAACTCATACTTTTTTTTTCAGCCTGTCATAATATCAGTACTCACCGTTATGCTTTGCTCTTCTGACAGGTCCACTCACTGTCCTGTGCATGGTTTAAAGCTTTCTATGTTCGCTTCCCCTTTTTATCAGTCTTTTAATTTTTTTCTCTTACAATGAATGTTAATGCTGTTATGTACTCTTTCAATGGTTTCTCTCTCCGCATCATTTCAGGGTGGGGTTACAATGATATTATTACATCATGTGTGATCATTTCGGGATGTGTTTGGAATGATTTGATTACATCATATTTTCGACAGCTTCGTGGACTTTGATTGGATTATCTTTATTAATCAATGTCGAGATAATTTCTTTTTGCTACTAGAGACTGACCATAGTGTGATTCTTTCAGGGTGTTTGAAGAAAAAACAAGGAGAAAAGAAAAACAATTGTGTTTGTCACTAAGCTGCAACTTGCTCTCTTCAATGGGGGCTGAAAAGAATAGTTGAATGGGGAGGGAGAAGGGGGGGATCAAAGCTTGTACCGGCACAATGACTTATATGTGTCTAGTAGGACTCCTACGGAAGAGCTGGATGACTAAAAGAACTTTCTCTCTCTCTGGGTCTCTCTGTCTCTTTGTCTGTCGCTGTCTCTGTTTTCTGTCTCTGTTTCTGTCTCTGTTTTCTGTCTCTGTCTCTCTCTCTTCCCCCCCCCCCCTTTTTTTCTCTTGAATTGTCAACAAAACAGTCAAAAGACTTGGAACTCACTCACTCTCTCTTTCTCTCTTTCTTTCTCTCTCTGTCTCTCTCTGTCTCTTTGTCTCTCTGTCTGTCTCTGTCTTTCTGTCTGTCTGTCTGTCTGTCTGTCTGTCTGTCTGTCTGTTTGTCTCTCTCTCTCTCTCTCTCTCTCTCTCTTTCTCTCTCTCTCTTTCTCTCTCTCTCTCTCTCTCTTTCTCTCTCTCTCTCTCTCTCTCTCTCTCTCTCTCTCTCTCTCTCTCTCTCTCCATCAAAATAAAAGTCGAATGACTTGCAGCACTCATTTAATCTTTTTTTCTCTCTTTTGTTCCTCCCCTAGGTTTGCTGGAGACGGTCAAGCAGTCAGACCCAGCCACGTGGTCACTTAACCCTGACCAGTTTGGCGACCTGGCTTCTTCCCTCAACAACTACTTCAACCAGGCCGCACTCTCGCAGAGTCAGAATAGGGGAAGCGACAGCGGTACACTTTTTTTTTTTAAAGCAAATCCGTAGAATGCTTTCAGATTTTGTGGTAACCGTTATTAAACAGTAATAATAATAATAAGAAGAAGAAGAAAAAGAAAAACAAAAATAATAATAATAATGATAATAATTGCATATATTTTGTGCACATCCATGCTCTTTAGCATGCTCTATGCGTTTTACAACTACTTCTTGAATGAAAAACCTCGCCAATTTCTATTACGTGAATCCTGGTCAAACCCCCCTTTTTAACAAAACATTTTATTTCAATGAAAACGCCAACATCTACCTATCTAATACCTAGTACACACTGCCAGTCGGATTCATTGGACTGAGTCGGGGCCATCCAGATGTTCCTTTATTTTATTATAATTGAGACAAATGATTTCTAGATAATTTATTATTGTTTAGATGACGGAACATATTCAGCATCCTTATCACTGCTACTGAGTGAGTCAGGATTGTAAAGTTAAGTTTTTAATAACCTAATAGTGTTGACAGGGGCGTTAAGCCCACACCATTTCACCATTTATAAAAGGTTAAGTTTGAAAATCTTGTGGCTCAGCCAGGTTTCTCTTTCTACCTTCCTCCATGCTGGCGTGATACCGGAAAATGTCGCATATTCAGATTTGTATAAATAGAAATGGAAATGGTTGTTGTTTTGAAAACTGAAGCCATGGTAGTAACAGGTGTTCTGCTTGTAGTATAGGAAAAACCCTTTCCCATGAGCTGGATGCTGTTGAAGGTGCTTGTGTGGTAGGCGGGTGCTCTGGCGTGATTTGCTCCTCCTTTCCTATCAAACATCGATCGTCCTTATCTCTCGTCCTTGTTTGTGTTTCTTACTCTCTTGTAATACTTATAATCTTTCGCACTTATATGACCTTATTACCTTGCAACTGCTGTAAAACTCTTATTAAAACTGAGCAAGGACTGTGATGACGGAGTCGGATGTTGCAAAAAAAAAAATTAAAAAATATTGCTAATGTTGCAATGACAGGAGTGAGTCATTGAGTTAAAGATGGGTATTGAAAACTGTCCCTAATTTTCTTTTTTATTTATCTTATTTTTAAGATACAAGTGTTTTTATGCTCAAATCGACATAATTTGGATCATCAGTTAGAGCCAGTCTAGGCTGAGAGGGACACAGCATCTCAGCAGAAAGACCGAGATACTCAATAAAAATGCTCGCCACTCAAGAATGGAACTCGGATCCCCTGCATGCGCCATGCAGCATTGGAGCGCCTAACTGCTGCACCTGAGATGCTGGTCCCCCAGTTTTTGTCGCATTCACAATTTAATGATAAAAAGAAATGAGATTGTGGGACGAAAGTGAAGATTCTGTGTTTTCTTTCTAAGCTCTACCAGGTTCATATCAGACTATGCTCTGGAAGATGAAGATACCTGATAAATAATATGTTCTTGACCCAGGAAACAAATTCATGTCTTTTTTTTATGTATGAAGAAAAAGTTTCTGTTGCAGCACAGTCACCATATTAATAGTGCTAACATTTGGAGACAAGCTGACATAATGATTTACTTCTCGGATTTTATCCCCATGGATATGGATGCGTCAAATTTATTGGCTGAGTTTGTAAAATTCATTAATAGGAAATATACATGTCAAACTTTAAGAAAATGGGATAAGGTGAAAGTCTACAAGTTTGACCCCTGTGTTGATTTTCGGCTGATATCTACATTCATGGATTGCGAGAAGTAACTCAATTTGTCAGTATGCATCACATTTGTACACATTTTTAGATGATAATTCTATTACTCTTCAGGACACTTTTTAAAGATTTCTAAATCGTGTTCTTATTTCTATTCTCAGGTGGTTTCCTGAATCCACCCAGTACCACAGTGCCCCATTCAGCTATTCCACCCAATGTAGGTTTCTCTCTTATTCCACTTGTATACATCTTGTTTGTTTTTTTTAAAAATTCATAATTGACACTTACATCTTATTTTTTTGTTTATAAATTCATAATTGAAACTTACATTTTTGTGTGTTTTTTTTATAATTCATAATTGACACTAACATCTTATTTTTTTGTTTATAAATTCATAATTGAAACTTACATTTTTGTGTGTTTTTTTTTATAATTCATAATTGACATTAACATCCATCTTGTTTGTGTTTACGCCTTTGACAAGAACGTTTTGTTTGTGTTCAGCAGGTGGTTGGAGAGCATCACTGGAAGGTTCTGCCTTCTCTTTTCTTTTCTTCCCTTTTGTGGTTTGTCTTTCTTTTCCTCTGCTTAAAATGGTCGTTGTTATGTTTTTTGTGCCTCTCTTTACTCAAACAATGAACAAACTTTTTTTGGGGTTTTTTTTTCATTGATAAGTGCATCTTGTTTGTAAATTTTACATTATTGACTCATAAAATGTAACATCTTGTTTATGAGGTTTTTATCGTTGACACATAGTGTCACATCATGTTAAGAAACTTTATGTCATTGACAGGTAACACAACATCTTGTTTATAAGTTTTATAGATGGCAGTTGGCGGTTGTGGTGTGCTCCTTCTTTTCTATCCAACACTTTTCTATCGTCCTTATCTCTCCTACTCCTCTTTTGTGATTGTCACTCTCTTGTAATACTTTAAAAAGGCTCTTGTAACGAAGATTATAAGTATTATGAGAGAGTAACAAACATAATATTCATGAACACCGATGCGCCCCAAGGTTGTGTAATATCCCCAATGACTGTGCATTTTATAATGAAAACATTAAACTAATAAAATTTGCTTTTGATTCCACTCTACAAGGCCTTGTAACAACAAATGAGAATGAATACAGGGACGCTGTAAATGTATTTACAAAAATTGGTGTGATAACCACTTCCTTTTACTAAATGTAAAAAGACAAAGGAATTAATAATAGACTTTAGAGTAAAAAAAGACCAGTTGCAACCACTATGAAAGATGAGGAGTTGGAGATGGTAAGCTCATACAAGTATCTTGGTGTAACAGTTGAGAACAAACTTGACTGGCATCCCCTTTGCATAAAAAAGTAAATTAAAGAATGTTCCTTTTAAGGAAATTAACAAATTTCCGTTTTGATAATAAGATTATGTCCCTTTTATACGTTTCTATGATTGAAAGCGTGCTATTATTTTGAATTTGCTTCTGGGTCGGGAATTGTAAAGTGAAAGATAAAGAAAAATTTGACAGAACCATTAAGAAAGCCAGCAAGTTCTCAGGATGTGATTTTACTAGAATTGATGAAATGTACAACACCACACGTATAAAAAAGATGAAGAGCGTTATAAACGACCCATCACACCCCCTTTCCTCGCAACTTGTAAGATCATGCAGCGACAGATATGTATCTCCGAAAACAAAGAAAGAAAGAGATAAAAGAAGTTTTTTACCCTCTGCCTCTAGCACAAGGCTATTGTCAGAATGAGCATTGATGTGTGTTGCTCTTTAGGGTATGTATCTATATAACTCCAAAGGTCTTGTTATTAAATTCCTGCCTGTGGCTGAATAATGCATCTGATGTGAATGTACATTTTGTCAGATTTACTTTCCTTTTCACATTGAATTTTAATAAGAGTACTATATAATTTTAATTTTTAATGTATACCTGCATGTGTTTTTACGGTCCTGTAGAGCCAACAAAAATTTCCCTCTAGGATACTAAAGTATAATCTTATCTTATTTAATCTTGAATCTTATTCACTTAAATGACCTAATTGTATTGCAAGTGCTGTAAAACCCTTACTAAGAAGATGAGTTTTTCATGTGACATCTTGTTTTGTATCATCAACACATAACATCTTGTTTGTGTTCTGCTCCAGGTGGACCGTGCTGTGACTGGCATCCAGGGAAACCCCAACTTCCTGCATGCGGACGAGATCGACGACGACTTCGAGTGGGACAAGCTGCTGTGATGGTATCAGCCCACGAAGCGACGGTGGTGACGAAGACGACAGACTCCGATAACTCGACACTGACGCCGATGACTCGACACAGACGCACTGTCTCTCACCAGAGTCGTGACGATATACGGTTGAGATGGACGAACAGACAGACCGACAGACTGACAGATGGACAGACGGCTCTATGTGGTTAGGACTTCCTGCCATTTCTGTTCCCAGGCCGCGCCGTTTGTGATGATAACGGAATGATAGAAAAATCTGTTCACATGGAATTTTCTGAGTTAAAAAAAACACATAGTATTTTTTAAGCTGTAAGGTTCGGTTGAGTTTATAACATGATCAGAGGTGTTGATTTTCAGGATAAATAAAAAAATCCAGATTTCTAAAATAATACAGATATTGCACCATATATGAACAGTTTTGCAACAAAATGAGACATATATCCATTCTACCGTTTTGAAAAGAACAAAAATATATTTTCGTCATTTATTAACTGAACAAACCTGAAGAACTTTGTTTTTAGTGGACTGGTGATGTACACCATAGTTGATTTGTGTCGTTTGTTGAAATCTATGTTGGACTTTATTTAAAGTGATGTTATATCCACACTTCTTTTTAACAAAATGCTACATAAACACATTGATTTGAGACATAATGAGACAAATCCATAAATTTCAATTCGCATTTTTTATTTTATAAATCTTTATGATTAACCAGTAGAAGCTTAGTAAAACACAGTGATCAATGGAAAGAGTGAGACGTTTGTCCGGAACCAGGGTTTAGGTCTGTGGAACGGGGTAGGGAGTTCTTTCTTCGTGGCAGACGGATATGTGTTGCCAGTGTGTTCATGCCATATTATTATCCTCGAGACATTGCCCGACTGGCTCTATTACGTGACGTGGTTCTGGTTGCTTTTTGGCCCAAGGGTGGTTTGGGTTTTTTAATTTGTTTTATTCAGGATGTAAATGTTGAAAATTGTTTGATCCTAGGGGAGTAGTGAGTGAGTTAGAGAGAGAGAAAGAGAGAGAGAGAGAGAGAGAGAGAGAGAGAGAGAGAGAGAGAAACAGAGAGGGAGACAGAGAGAAAGAGAGAGGGAGACAGTGAGAGATGTGATATCATTCAATATACAGTAATACCCAATAGATCTGAATTTTGTACATAGCTAATAAACATTAGTTCTTGTTGGACTCAAGGGTTATGCTTCTCTTTCTTCGAGACACAATTCCTGTAAATGTTTTTTTTTTCCGTTTAAAATTTTTTTTTTGTATACAATGTAATTGCGGGATCTCCCGAAATCTATTTTATTTTCATTCCATTAAACCATGTGATCTGCATTGCCATTGATGCGTGTGCTAAAACATTCCATCCCAAATGTCATGTATTAATGTAGCAGACTATAGCAAAAGTTTCTTTTTTACATGGTTTTGTGGGGCAACCAGTCCCTGCATGTGAAAAACAAATTGATGAATATTTTTCACAGATTTCATAACTTTTGTGTACATAGTTTATCGACAATTTATCTTTTGATATAGAATAAATGTGCTGATTTTTTTTCTCTCTCAGTTACAAGAAAGTGCAATTTCCATTGTTTGATTTTTCATCTGCATTTTTGACCACTTTTGTGTGCATTGATCTGTTACCAATACTGACATTTTTACTTCACCTATGCACACCTTTTTCCCCCTCCTACTTTAGCATATTATTTTACTTTTTTTTACCTTTTCTTATTGTATGAGTGTCTGCCATCGTGTTGGTATGAAGGAAAATCAATTCAGTGCAGTAAAATGTTTGAGAAAGTGCTCTGTCAGCTCAATTGATGTCATGTTGGGTAAAGCATGCAGGTGTCCCTGGTTTGAATCCAGACGGGATGTTTCCTGACTTCAGGTGCTTGGCTTTTTGAGGTTCTCCGACCGCTTGGCTCAGTCATAACGGAGATCATTGTTCCTCTACACTTCAAAGTACCTTACAGTGTTGAAAGTGATGTTGGATCTATATGACACTTTGATATCAGGTTCATTCACTCTATAGGGTTCCTTTAAAATGACATTGTGCAAGACTTTGCTGGTTTATCTATGGAATCTCTTGTGGAGAATACTATTTGAATATGGGAAAATTCTGCAAGAGAAACAACAAATTTTAAAAAAGGAAATATGACCTGTCTGTTTTGGGTTTTTTTTCCCTGTGGAGTCTTCATGTGTGTGGGAAGTGCTTTGTCAGTTGTGGAGTCTTCATGTGTGTGGGAAGTGCTTTGTCAGTTGTGGAGTCTTCATGTGTGTGGGAAGTGCTTTGTCAGTTGTGGAGTCTTCATGTGTGTGGGAAGTGCTTTGTCAGTTGAAGATGATCTTTCTTCTTTTTAGTCAGGTCTGTGGTATCTGTGTTACATTGAAGTTGTTGTTTTTGAACAACCTTGAAGTAACTTCCAGGACAATTGAGTGCTGATTTAGCTTAAGGTATCTTTTTCATTTTTGATAGGACACAGTGTTTTATCTTTTTTTTTTCTAAAAAAAAACAAAAAACCCTTAACCTAAATTGGGATTAATAATAATGTCAACTGAAAATTTTTTTTTTTACATTTATTTGTTATAAAATGGACTTTTTAGGAAACTTCTAATGTAGGGGGGGGGGGGGGGGGGGGCAAATCGGTGACGGTTGGATGGGTCCAGGTGTTCCTGTGGTGCACTTGTTCGTGGCCTGTCCTTTTGTGTTCTGGCACCTACCACTCTTTCCTTCAGTTTAAGGTCCATGTGAGACCTAAAGAGTTGTTGCATAGCCCAACATGTCGGGTTGTAAACACTTGTAAGCCTATGTGGAGGGTAGTTTACATTATTGCTGTAGCAAGAAAAAAAGAATGACTTCACTTAATTCTGTTTCACAGGGGTGAGTAAAAAGACATTAGGTGTTACTTTTTTCTAAATGTTTATGAAGGGATGGGGAGCTGTAACGACATATTTGTATGTGAAATATAGACTTTACAGTATTTTTAAAAAAATTGAATCTTCCTTGTTTGTTTTTTTAGTTTCCTCTGAAATCCATTATGTTGAAAAATAAAATAAGTTTATTTATTTATTGGTTGATTACACTTGGTCTGTCCGTCCATGATAATAATGCTTATTATTATGCAAAGTATTTTGTTGTTTCAAGCATAGCAATTTGGTTAAGAAGCAAAAAAAAAGTATAATATATCCATGTCTATTAGCAGCATTGTGAATGTTTTTGCTGAGCGAAAATACAATTTTATTTATGAGAGACGTTAAATAACTTGCCTGTGATACCTGAAGTTATAAACCCAACAACAGGGTTGCTAAGTGGCACAGACTCTTGTGACCTTTGACCTGTGTTATTTTTATCTTGTGGCCTAGCCCACTCTGTATTTTGAGTGGTTATTAATGATTCGTCTTCTTTCTCTGATGATTATACAATCGTATATTTTGATTACACAATGCATCTGTGTGTATATTTCGACTCTTTATTTACTTCAAAGTCCCTTTTCTTTTTTTCTTTTTTTTTTTCTTATTGTTCTGCAAAAGTACATTCCTTTCTTTGAATATGTCTCCTGCTTGTGTCTTCTGTATTCTTTCATTCCATCTCTTAAAAATAAGTGTTTGAGATAAAACATTCCGATTGTTGCTCAGTTTTTCATGTTTTTGATATTTGTTAATCCCATGCTCTTTGCCGAAGCCAAGATAGAAGCTGGTGCCTTCCCGTTCAGGCTAGAAGTGCTTGCGAAAGGCTTTTTGATAAATTGGGCCGTGTTCGATATTTAAACTCTTGTCCTTTTGATCGTTGACAGGATCTTGAATCATTACTGTTGTGAAATATTTGGAGAAAAAGATTGCTCTAACCAATGGTTTTGAAGTGCTTTGATTCATTTTCTTTCTTAAACAGCTTGTAGGTCATGAAGCGAATAATCTGCTCCTTCTTCTGTGTTTTGCACTTTTCGGAAGAAATTTGTTTTGTTACATAGCAGAATTATTTATAGTCAAAATGTAGGTGCAGATGTATCAATATGAGGCTTGCTGGAGGGCTGTTGGTAGCACCAAAGTTAAATTGTCGCTTTTAAGGACAAGAGGGCTAAACCAGATTTCGGGGGTTTCAAGAAATCTTGACCTACACCAAAAGTGGGCATTGCCCTACCTATAGGAAAAGTTTGGTTTCACTGGTGCGTGTATTTGATTATAGAGAAAACTCTCCATGACTTTCAAAGAAACTGAACAATGGGCAAAAACTTTACCTTCGATTTTCTCAAAACAGCGGTTTTCAGGATAGCCCCCTTGTGCTTAAAAGTGACGAAATATGTGTCTAAGTCACTTATATTTATGGTGTGGTGGTTCTGCTCTTCACAGCTGCATTCGAAAAATGCAAACACAATTCTAATTAGAGGAAGTCTACTTCATCGAGTATCTTCATCTGTTTGCTGTGATGCTGTATCCTCCTCAGCCTGGATGGGCCCTGACCAACAGGGTCAAAGCAGCCTGCCTCTTAGATGAGGTAATTTGGTATCAGTTATAGTGTTTAATAAGTACGGTCAAGAGTCAAAATCTACTCTGAATACAGAGAGAGGTATTACTTTTCTGTTACATTTCCTGCATGTGCTATGCATAGAAGTTTATCATCCCTTTTTACAATTTTTGCAGTATTTGTATTTGTTTTATAAGATCCCTGTAGCTTCCGAAAATCATTCTTGATATGTTTTGCTTTTATGGCTTTTTAGAAAACAGATGTCATCATCACATTTATCAAATGGTATGTTTTACCGTAGAAAAAAATACACTTGAGACTTGGATATGGTTGGTCATATTTAATCAGAGAGAAAATGAAGTGAGTGACGACGCCGTAGCAACAAAGCGTTAACTGTAAGTTACGTAATGGTGCGATGTGGACAATGTTGGAAAGAGCCGAAGATCAGAAGAAGAAAAGTTAACTAGTTACTACCATGATCCTGGCTGAGGGTATATAGATACGTTAAAACTGGTCACGCAGAACTGGTTCACCTGCCTTCTTGGTGTTTTTTCTGATACATTCTCTCTGTGACGTACGGCAGTCATTTTCGAACTGGTTTCAAGTTCCCTCTTCCTTTAGCTGCCATCTTCTGTCGTAAGTTTTTAGATTTTGCTCTTGATTTATGTCCCTCCAGATGGGGGGGGGGCATCTAAGTAGCCTGATGATTGGCAAAAGTTCCTATGTGGTTTGCTCCCTCTTTCTTATTCAAATATCTATCTTTCCTATCTGTACTCCTTCTTTTCTTTGTTTATTACACCTCTAATCTTCAGCGCATATATGAGCTGATTGTGTTACAGGTTCTGTATAACTCTTACTATAAGAAAACAAGTAGCCTGATGGAGGTCAACCTTTACTCTTTCTGACTTTTTTTCCCTCTCAATTAAAAAGTGTTTTTTTCGGTTGTTGTTGTTTTTTTCGGTATTCTCCCATACATGGAGAAAATTGTTGCTGATGTGTTTTTTTAAAATGGGTTCTTCACCTTGACTTTGAGTATTGAAAAGAGACGTTTTTGAATATCATTCGCTCGTCCCCTCTCTCAGTCTATGATTTCTTTGTAGTTTTCCTTTACCCTTCAGCAATATTATTTTTGTATTATCTGGTCTGTGGTCATCTGTCCGTCCATTACAGACATAATAATTTTTTTCCATATTCATTAGTGTGCCATGTGCACAAAGAATATTTTTGACGGCTCTACATTTTTGGCTCTGTAATACACTTGCGTCCACTTGATTTGCCTTAAGGGCTGTATCGGAGAGAGAGACGCTTCTGCTCATCGTTATTCTGACAACATTCTAGTAGGAGCTCAATACAGTTGTGAACCCCGTTCGCAAGATGTCATTGGTATATTGTACATCGTTGCTGTTTCAAGAAAACTGAGCAACTCTGGTCCTGTTTCATTCATAGGATAGAAATGGTTTAAGAGTTTAGAGTTACTCATTTTTCTTGTGACAACAATGATATGTATTTGGGCCCATGTTTTAATTCTTTAAATACTGTATCAGTACAAGCCGCGAAGGTTTGGATGTAAAACAAAGGTTCTGCCTGTTTTTGTTATTCTTCTATACCCCTATGCCTTGATCCATGATGTGAAGATGACAGCCTTTCAGTTTTTGCTTGCCTTGTGTTTCTTCCTCCTGTTTTCTGGTTGCTTTGATGACGGAAAACATATGAAGAGTAAGTGGGGGGGGGGAAGCAGCGAGGATATGGCATGAGTCACAATTTTTCAATTTCTGTAATTGTCTGTCATCATGGATTGTTTGGCCCCTGTCTTTTAAATGAAGTAAATTGTGTCATGGGGGGAGAATATTGACAACACTTGTATCTGAAGCAGAACATGTGTTAAGTACATTTGCATGTTAGTGTTTATAAATAAGAGACAAATACCTTGATGGCATTGATACGTGCACATTGGAGTTATGTAAATTGATGACAGTGGTATCTGCATTTGGGAAGAATATGCATTGATGGCACTCTTGAGTACACGTAGGAGGGGTATACATTGGCGCCTTTGATGTTTACTTATGAGAGAAATATAATACATTTCTGACTTCTGATGTCTTCACAGTTGAGGAATTTACATTGATGAAACTGGGAGGAAAGTACATAGGTGGCTCTGATGTTTCCTGTATTTAAAAAGGTGTTCCTGTTCTTGTTTTAAAAAAATGTATCTCATGTAAATAGTTCATTTTTGTAAGCTGCTAAAATGGTACACTTTTAATTATTCTTTGTTGTATAATGTCTTAATGTGCAATGAGTTGAACTGCTGAGAGAAAAGGTAGGTACGTGTCCGATATTCAAGAAAGGCCACATCAATGAGTACCGTAATCATTACCTGTATTAGTGAATTTTGTCAACTCTTGAGAGTTCAGATAATGTGATGGAAGTTTATAGGGTAATGGTTAGGTTGTTCACCGTTGTCCACAGAAAATGTGAGTTTGATTCCGGTATGAGGAACTGATTTATTTGAGCTGCTCCATCTGTCTGCTGGGATGTTGTGTAACACTCAGCTGCTGGCTTGTCCCTGGCAGGCCGGGCTGAGACAGCGGGTCACCAAAATGATCTAAATTCCGTTGATAGGAGTGTAAAAACATTTACAGTCATGCACAATCGCATGATGTCTGCAGCCATATAGCCACAAAAACCCAGAAGATGACAGCCTTGACTACCTTTTGGGGAAGAATTCTTTAGAGAGGCTTATTTAAGATTCCAAGATATTGTATTGCTTTATATACATTTGTCTTTTGACGTACCATTTCTTTGCTATTTGCTTTGACTCTCAATAATTCACCCGTCCTGAGATCACAAAGTGTAGTCGCGAAGTGTTGCTTTGTGTGTAAGTGAGCTGTATGTAAAACTTTTATGTAAGCATTAGATTTGTGCCTGATCAGCTGGTGTATTTGTTGATTAACTGCAACTGGGACCCTGATATTTCGATTGAATTACATTTATTTACATTGTTAAATTTAAACCTGTACTTCTGTAAAAAGCAAAGACAAGGTTATATTAACTATATGAGAAGTTGTACGAGCTCAGAAATTATTAAATGGTGAAAAGTTGTAGAAAGTTTGATATTGTTATTGAAGTTGACACAGTGAAATGGTATGCAACTTTTTTGCAATAACTACTTTTATTACTGTAAATTGTCATACAGAAGACCTCTGACTTTTTATTTTAGCGGATATTGATTTGATAAAGTCTTGTGTGTGTTTGTAGCCCAAGATATTGGAAAACCCAGACGGTCTTAGCTGCTTCAAGGGACATGCCTACATCCTTTCTCTGTATCATTTGCTACCTGTTCAGCTTCTCGCTGTCTGCGTTTTGACATCCTTTCCGTTGCTGTGTTAAAACAAAAAAAATGTGTTCAAATGTAATTAATCAATCTCTTTTTTGTGCATTCATTGTTTTGTTTTTGGTTTTTAATAATTATATCAATCTCCTTTTTGTGCATTCATTGTTATTTATAGGGCTTTTTTGTCTTATGTTTGTAAAGAGACTTTTGCTGTTAACAATAAATGTTTAAATCAGCTGTGTTTGTGATGGGTTGCGTATGTCTTGGGAGCGGTATTGTTTTCTTTTTCTTTCTTTTTCTTTATTTGATTGATTAAAAAAGATTATTATTGTTTTACTGTTCGAGCTTTTTGTCAGGAAACGTATCATGTCAGATATCACATGGACACAACTTATTGATTTGACAAGCGTCATGATGGATTCCCCATAATGTCCTAGGGCGTTTTCTCTTTCCCTGTCTGTACTTTCCACGATGATAAACCCTCCTCTCCCTACTCTGGTCTGTTTGGTTGTCATCTTGTTGTAGACGGGCTGTTAGCCGAGTTAATGAGATACCATGCAAAATGGCATTGATGACTCTAGTGACCCACTGTGCTCTGTTGTTGGTTTAGAGTTTATTGATTATTTTTTAGTTTTCGCTCAGCTAGGGATGTAGATAACCCTCTTGACTATCTTAAAGAGACCTTCGGCCCATACCTGCTTGTTTCTTGAACGTGAAAAGTCTTTTTGTTGTAGTTTGGAAGACCTCTGTTGTCTGCAACAGGCTTCGTGTCTGCCAGACACTAATTGAGATGGAGCAAAACGCTGAAATCTCATATTAATTGTTGTTCTGCAACAAACTGTTGAATTAAAGTTAACCTGCAATATTATAGCAATCAAATGTTGTTTCTCATCTTATTCTGTTGGCACAGCTCCCTTTTATGGCATAGCTCAAGAAATATTATGCATACCACATTTTGCAAATAATCGACTGACACAGTTTTGAGATGCAGTAGTTTGTTCCTTTGTCCTCTTGTTTAAGCGTTTCTAATTTAGATTTGACCACTATAGAAATAGAATTGGCGGGAAAAAGTCTGTTTTAAAAAAAAATGACAAATGTTAGGCGATGGAGGAGTAAATGTTTATTCTTCTGTATTTATATCATGAGCAATAAATAAAAGTAGCTAGATCTCTCTCACCAATCACACACACACACACGCACACACACACACACACACACACACACATATCCCCCCCCCCCACCCCAAACCGCTTACATCCCAATTTGTACTCTATTTTCACCGATAGCATAGCAGTGTTGTAACCAGTTTTTAAAGGTGCTCCATTTTCTATATCAAATTGACAAGTTTGTAAAATACGAGAGTATTTGTAATTGTTTCCTGATTTTTGTTTGAGCGTCCTTTTCCTGTGATTTTCTATGTTCTATGTGTATATATACATGTACTTGAATACCTTGGTATTGTTCTTTTTAAAGGTTTGGGGAAATTTAGAATATGGTTTATTTGTATTTCATTTCATCAGTGACAGCAGGAAAAAAAATATACATAATAATTCGACGGTCTGCTGTTCAGATGTTCTAAGCCCAAAATTATTATATATATAAAAAATGCATTTTCTTTATCTATCGTGTGTGTGTGTGTGTGTGCTTGTGTGTGTGTGTGTGTGTCTGTGTGTGTGTGCGTGTATGCATTGCGTAATAATATGCTTGTGAAATGTTTTGTCAAAATTCAAATTCTGAATGTTGAAAAAAAAGCAAGAAAATGTACCGTACATAATGTAGGTACAGTTTTTTAAAAAAGAATTGAAAGAGAACTTTTTTTTTCTTCTCTTTCCTGAAAAATGTTGCTCTCTGGGCTTAGAATAGTTGAACAGCTGGCCAACGATGTACGCTAATTTACTGTAAACAATACGGGCAATGTTAACTTGAATTTTACAGGAACTTTTGGGGGTTTTTGGGTTTTTTTTTACTGCCACTCTAGAAAAAAAACTTAAGTAATTTATCGTAAATAGTGTTGGCAAGTGGAAATAATGTACACATGTACTGTACAGCATTTCCTTTTGTCAGGAATAGTACGGTACGTGCTGCTGCACTGTGCAGCAATCGATGAAGCTAGAAAAGAGGAAGAGAAGGTGCTGTTGTGCAACTAAGAACAAATACAAACATTAGTATAAGTTCTTTGATACGTTATTGTATCTGAACATAAGACAAGAGAGTTTATTAATTTGCGTTAGTTCTCCATTTACATTGGTCAAAAATGGACTTGCCTACTTTCGACAAAAATGGACTTGCCAGCGTCTATGGTGTAGTGGTTAGATGCTTTGCTGTCACTAGCAGAAGATCCGAGTTCAGTTCCTGTGTGGAGAAGGATTTTTATTGAGTATCTCAGTCTGGCTGTTGGGATGTTGTCAAATATCTCTCAACCTGAGTTTTCCCTGACTGGCAGGATGTACGCTGTCCTTGTAAATGATATAAATTGGGTCTATGAGGGCATAACAATGCCTTTGTTCAATTTTTTTTTTTTTAAGTAAAGGAGACTGAAGTTTGGTTCAAGGTTTTTTGTTGAATTTGTTGTTTGTTATTGTAAATGCTTTTTTTAAAACCCTTGTATAACATCATTTTATGTCACAACGGTAGAACGAGTTGGAACCATCATATAATGTGATGCACATGGCACATGATGAGTTGGTCCGCCGGTATTGATTGATTGTGCTGCCATCACTAGAAGAGCTGTTGTGCTGTTCTCTCATCCTTCACTTCACAAACACGACCTTCTTGATACGGACTACTTTGTGTTGAAGAAATAAAAGAAAATAATAATTGAAATGAACTGATGGAGTTCCTTTTTTTTCTTCTTTTTTAAATGTTGTGGCTTTTTTGGGGGGGCAGACTATAGTACACATGGGTTGTTGGCGAGTGCTCTGGTGTGGTTTGTTTCTTCTTTCCAATGGAACATCTATCGTTCTGATCTCCTCTTCTCCTTTTTTATGTTTGTTACTCTCTTGTAACCCCTCTAATCTTCTGGCGCTCATATAACCTAATGCATTTGCGAGCACCGTAAAACCTCTATTAAAATTAAGACTATAGTACTCCACTGAAGTAGCACATAGACGTAGAACACAAACAGAATATAGTGTGGTCAAATATTCGTGGTGCAGCTTATTTTCAAATACTTCAACTATGGAACATAGACTCTACGGCTTATGCACAGTGACTGGTATCAATTTGTCTTAACAGATCAATATTTTGGTAAACACCAGTGTGCTGTATTCTAGAAAATTTCTTAATAAGTACTTAACAAAAATCCAATTGAGTGGTTTCTACAGAATTTAAATAGTTTACAGCTGTAGCAATGTTTCTTTTAAAAAGAAGTCCATAATTATTTTTTTAATAATGGCGACATTATGCTTATTAACGCACGTTTTTTAAACTTTGGGTGCAAAAAATATGTTCACTATAAAATTAGATCTAGTTTCTTGTGACAAGCTTAGCAATTAAAAAGTGCCGTTGATGACGTAGGCCATATGCGTATGCAAAATATGTGTGAGAAGCGGGAAGTGCTGTGAACAATCTCATTTTCCGAGGGGACAGAAATTTATAGTATTTTATATAAAGTTCTGAAGAAAAGTTTTTTAAATCTGACCTCAATTGTTGTTGAAAAATATGATTAAGCTAAGACAAATCGATACAAACTGCTGTGTAAAGTATGGGGAGGGGGGGAGGGGACATTGGTTCACCAGTCAAAGAGATATTGAGGGTAGGTTGCTCCATGAATTTTTGACCCCACTATTATTGATTAGCAGGTGCTCTGGTATGGTTTGCTTTTTCTCTCCTATCAAACATCTATCGTCCATACCTCTCCTTTTTTCTATATCTCGCTAGTAGCACCTCTTATAATCTGTTTGTATTACATGACCTATTTTTGTTTTGCGAGTGACGTTTAACTCTAAAACAACCCCCCCCCCCCAAAAAAAAATAAAAAAAATTTAAAAATGTTTAAAAAAATTAGAAAATGAATAAATAAATAAATAAATAAATAAAAGGAAATATAAATAAATAAATAAATAAAATAGAATTGGATAAAAAACATAAAGGAAAAAATGGAATTCTTACATGAATCACCTAGTCGTTTATTGTGTTTGGATTAAGGGTGCTCTGGGCGTGCCGTTAGCTCATTACCACCCAGGGCTATGATTAGAGGGACCAATGGTGCGATTTTGAATAAAGTTGAACTGTTTAAAAAGTTTTCAAGGCCCTGCACCCTTTTTTCCCCGAACACACGCTCACTTAGCTTAATCTTTTAATATTCTCGGAAATCAAGGAGGTGGACCGCTTCCCTTTCACTTCGAAGCAACTCCCCCCCCCACACACACACACCAACCCGATTGCTCGTCGATGGGAAATAACTACAAAATTGATTTAAAATGTTTCATTTTACCTGTTGCTTCCCTTTGAATGTTTTCAACACAAATGATATTATGCCCGTTTACCATAAGGCTGGCCAGTTGTGAAGGCTTTCCACCTTGTTTCTTTCAACTCTTTGCTGTTGTTGTTGTTGTTGTTGTTGTTGTTGTTTCATTTTTTACAAGGGTTACGAGGCTTTATTGACCTCGAATCGATGCAATTTTTTCCCAGCAGGTCTAGAGGAAAACAACATCATTGTTTATCTTACGGGGGAGGCGGGTTGCTTGAACCCTGCCTGTCAGGACCAACCCTACACAATATTCCAACTGCAAAGATATTATTTAGTAATATTGAAGTACATGTACTTTCAGTACGCGACGGTGACGTCACGCGTGTCAGCTTTGAGGACAAGAAGGCCAGTTAGCACACTACCATTACCAGCAGTGTTGTGATATTGGATAGTAATAAATAGTACTGTTTAGCAATAACGATGTTGCACTTTTGTGTCATGCTTGGGTGTAAGAACCGAATTGTTCCCGACCTTTCGGCCTTGTGCTGAGTACAAAACGAGACAGCTGCTACTGAGGCTGATGAGGCTTTAATTAGCTTCAATTATCTCCAGTGGATGGTATCTGTCCTCGTAAAAAAAAAAAAAAGAAAAAAAACCCGGAAAAAAACCCCGGCTTGAAAAGGACAGTAATCTCAACTTTCACGCTAGCCGAAGTATTGTGTTCAACTAAACATAATTAAACTGGCTTAGAAATTTGATCAAATTTTTTTTACTGAGGTTAGTTGAAAGGTGGGTTTGATAAGCACACGAAATAAACTAACTGATCTTTAGCTATAAAAGTAAAAGCCCCGATTTCAAGGCCTAGTGTGTAAAGACACAGGTCGTCTGTCCAGACATGAGCTGATCGTATATTATAATGATATCGCTATCTCAGAATTACAAAACTCTATTTGCTCAGCACCTAGTTTTGAGAAATTTGACGTAAAAATGTTGATGTTTCACAACATGTCAAGCTTTTTCGAATACAATTCTTTGAATATCTTGAAAACGACTCCAAAATAATCTTACGATTTTGATAGAGCAGATAGAACGTTCTGTTTCTGACAGCATGGTCTTAGTAACACAAAACAGCAACAAAAAAAATGTCAGAACTTTGTAATTCTGAAGTAGCAATACGGATACAAATCGAGGCAGTTATGAAATTGGAAAATAATCACAGATTCTCTCCCCACAGGGCCGGGGCGGATAGAATCAACAAAGGTGCACACAGACAACAACAGAACGTCGACACAACAATACCCCGCACATATTTACTTGTTTAGATCCAGCGTGGATCAGTAGATCGACGGTTTCCGATTAACACAGTGAGGACGCGCTGTTTTGAGGTACATTAAAAAAAAAAATTCGTAACTTCCTTATTCATGAAGATGTTGGACATTTTCGTTTACTTTATCTGAATATTTAGAAGGACAGGCAACAAAATGAACATTATATAATCTGCCCATTCATGTTTCTAATGTGTGTATAAAAATTAGAAATGTCACTATTTTAGAATTACGAAGTTCTATCTGACATTTTTGGCCGTTTTGAGTTACGTACACTCCCGGAAAAATTTTCTAAACGAATGACTTTTATTCAATTTCATGTAATTGTGCAAGAAGTTCATAGGTAAATAGGATGTACTAGGGGTGAATTTGTTGAATTTTTCAGAAAAATGGGTCTCTATGGCGGCCATCTTGGATTTTCAAACTAGTTTCTTAGTGCAGAAGAGTTTCATAGTAAATATTGAATTATCAGCCTGAAATTTGGAACACAAGTACAAACCTATATGAACTGGGGATCTATGAAAGGATTTGGACCTATTTTTAAAACTAAAAAAGCGAGCCCAAAGTCATTGGACCCCTTAGAGTCAGTTGAGGAAATTTTGGAGTACATATTACAAAAAAATTGAATATTTCCTCAAGTTACCAATATTTCCCACTTCCCTTTCATAGATCCTCAGAATCGATCTTTAAGCACATGTACACCAAATTTGAAGCTTCTAGCTTCTGTAGTTTTTGAAAACTCCTTGCATCCAGGAGGTCACATATGTCAAAAAGTAGATTTTGAGAAAAACAGAAAAAACAGGAATTTTTAAAAGGATTTTTAGAGCAATTTGCACTTTTCAAACGCCCTTTTATGTCATTTAGGGTGTTTTTTCAACAATTTCTTCATTTTGACTCGATAGAACAGATGTCAAAGGATGTTTTTCCGAAAAAAACAAAAGTTGAATAGTTTGAAAAATTGTATCGATATTGCCTTGGATCGCCGACCCGGGTCTTGCCTTAAGACCATGAGGCCAAAAACTTAATGTTGTCTCCTCTATCAAAATCGTAAGATTATTCTGAGTCGTTATCAAGATATTATAATATACTTTATATTCAAAGAGTTGCATTCGAAAAGCTTGTCATGATGTGAAACCCAAAATCTTTGACGTCAAATATCTCAAAACTAGGTACTGAGCCGATAGAACTTGGTAATTCTGAGGTAGCGAAGTGCTGCAACATTCTGATTGGTTACATCGTGCCCGCTGCGTCTTTTAAGAGCTAAGCTCTTGTTACTGCTTATTAATTGCTTATTTTGAAAACACGGAAAACTGTTCCGTTCTGTTTTTGTTTATTCTTATCCTTTTCGTTTGTATATTTTTGTTTACTCCTATAAGAGCGTCGCGTGATCAGTGGACTACATGATACAATATATGTATTGCGTCACATATGCTTATTATGTACCGTAATGATATGATTTATACCAAGAAGGATTCGAACATGGCTAGAGATTTAATATTATGTACTACAGTGTAATTTATATAGTAACAATATCTAGCTACGTCAATTCATTGGTGTTTATAATTGGAAACGTTTAGTCTTAATCTTAGGATCCCTTCCTCTTATCCTGAACGACTGTAAAGATGGGCAAGTCTTGTTTCTCGATAAAAAAAAAACCAAAGGAAGACCCTGGTTTTTGTATTTTAAAAGTTGGAGAGTATGTAGTGATCTGTTTCTTCGAGAAGATTATGAGCTTGACACACAGAAAAAAAAAATCAGGAAAATATCACGAATAGCTGCAGACCCATCTCTGTTCCCCCTGCTATAACCCCCCCCACCCCCAACTATTTCAAATGACACCAAAGATATTTGAAAAAAAGAAATAGATAAAAGAATAAAAAGGTCTTTTTTAAAAGG
>NW_004798292.1:33631-34821 GCF_000002075.1 Aplysia californica | reverse complement strand
AAAAATTATGGATGGAATCAATTAAGACGTTTATGACGGAGGAAGCGTGGCACAGGAACTCAGAAGACGTGAAAGCACCGGGAAATGACCAGGTTCATATATATGTGACGAATATGTTATACCAGTTCTTTTAAATCAAAACTGCGCCTATTGTATCCATAACTCATTTAGCCTACTTTTTTGTCGTTTAAACAAGATGTATAAACCATTAAACTATTTAAAATGCGGAAAATATAACAACACGTAACGGTCCCAGCCCAATATAGAGAAGAAGGGAAACGTTTTATTAAGAGAGAGTACCGAAATACATTGTACTAGCTACACCAATCAGTATCGACTACAATTGGATAAACCAAGATTGAATTTCGAGACGTTTGCAAAATTTGCGTTTAAGGGGAGAAACGTATTGCGCCTGTGTCCAGTGAGCCCCCACTTGTGGCAAAGCAAGATACCTACTAAGTTAACTTTGCGCGTTCATATTACATTATTATAAGCTTTACTGTTCTGAAGAGCAATTTGCCAGTGGTTGGAGGGCGGTACTGATAGAACTTTGCGCAACCTTTGTTGTTTCTGTCCGTTAGTCTTGCCTCCTCCCAGTTAATGTATATCAAAGAACATTAACTAATGGGCCACGTGCATTCTGGTTATTCGAGACCGCTTGAAAACGCAGTTTGGTGGCTCTTTAATAAAAAAAAACCCCCCAAACATCTTCGTTTTTTTTTCAAACATAATTTTTTTTCAATCTTAAATTTATTTTCAGTTTCTGAGACTTACATGCAACAACATGCAAAATAATATGAAATATGCAGAAGCTTCTTTCGGATTTCTGTGTGTATGATCATTCGAAATGTGCCGCAACACTGCATTTGATCAGCAGCTGCTGATCGGACTCAAATGGGCCCGCTACGTATGCTTAAAGAGTTAATGTGTAAATACATCATGCATAAATGTACTTCTCTTTGCGTAACCGTAACTAAACTGAAGACCAATTTACTTCGCTCCATTGACTTAATGATACATGTATTATAATGAAAATAAATAGCATTTTGTACAGCGCATATTCCCGCTCGACAGTGAACTAATGTGCACTTTACTTTTACAATCTATATTATTATTATTATTATTATTATTAGTAGTAGTAGTAGTAGTAGTAGTAGTAGTAGTAGTAGTATTGCATGTATTATTATTAT
>NW_004798292.1:29388-30443 GCF_000002075.1 Aplysia californica | reverse complement strand
TCATTTAAAATTATGATATTCTTGCGCTGATAAGAATACTAAGAAGCTCAATTGACTACGACATAACCCGATTGTTTGGAATAATTAATAGTTTACATTGGGTTCTTTTTTAGGGGGGGGGGGGGGGATTCTGAATTTAGTGGGTGCCTGGTGCCAGCAATGACTTTCATTGCTGCTTTGATAATATTATTGTAATGTTCAGTAAAAGATTGGAAAGAACTATTAATTATATTTTGTTACCATTTACCACTTTCCTTATAACTGTTTCGAGATACGTCTCTGTGGTGTGAAATTCTGAGAGTAATTAATTTACTTTTCAATTAACATTACCATATACGGAAGGCTTGCTTGATGTTTCTGCGTATTTTGAATTTTCTAAAAATATCTTAAAGAAACATAACCTTGTATTGAGAGACAATCAGTTTGACACCTTAGATCTACCCTTTTATTTCTTAAAGTTTACAAAGAAGTACAAAAATGAATATGAATATTTTTGCAAGCCTGGGTGGAATAAAGGTGAGAGGATTTTAAAAAATAATCCCCCAAAACAACCAGCTTTTGTAACAATCTGAGATAAATATAGATAGATTGACAGAATCACATATCTTGATTTTCTTGTAGATTTAGAATCACCGACTTTCGCTTGGGCTTTGAGTTATTCTGACTATTTATCTATTTTCCCCTCATTGCTCTAGTCTTTATTAATCTCGAACTTCTTTCTTCTTCTTTCTTCATGGTCGGGGTTGGGCACGAGTTTATCAGATGGTGTTTACCTTGGTCTAACGATGTTGTCTTTGGTCGTGCGAGGGTTTATCAGTCGGTGTCGGGTGTTGGGTTTTGTCCAGTCTGATTAAATATCGTTTGTTTAGCTGTATATATCCTGATCACGTAGTCTCTTCATGTGTTCTCTGCTGTGGGTGGTTGAGCCAGTGTCGAGGGTCGAGTACAGGAATGGAGCTTTGGAGAGGGAGGGGAGGGAGAGAGAAAGAGAGAGAGAAAGAGAGAAGAGAGAAAGAGAGAGAGAAAGAGAGAAGAGAAAAAGAGAGAGGGGGGGA
>NW_004798292.1:22091-24895 GCF_000002075.1 Aplysia californica | reverse complement strand
CGTTAAAAAAAAATAAAAAACATAACAAAAAACAATTTTTAAAAATTTATCCCCCCCCCCACAAAAATAGACTCCCTAGACTCCCATGACGTAATAATCCAGTATAAGAACTATATTATTACTATTATTATTATGGCGACAGAGACTTGACAGTAACGAGAAATGACGTCAGTAGTCCAGGAGATACTGGTGGTGGAGGTTGTGACACGGTCGCTCACGCACTGAAGCAATGACCACGCTTTATGACCAGACCTGTAGATCCAATCCGTGCCCTTTGGGGAGAGGGATGAGGTGGGCGAGAGAGGGAGGAATGAACTGAAAATTGAAGATATCGTGACACGGATCAGAAAGAGGAGCTGTAGACACCCCACAATTTTTTGCCGCTCGGTCTATAAAATAAAGATGAATCCCACGCAACGAGTTGTGTGATATGATACCTCAGATATAGTGATCGTCGTGAGCTGATGAAGGGTGGCCCTTTCAATAAGAATTTTAAATCATCTGAGCTTTCAAAGGCAATGAAGAAACAGGAAGCTCGCTAGGGCCTAATGGAATTCATAATGAAGTGCTCACCCATCTGGGCACTTTTAATTGGAAAAATATTGTCCTTAGTCATATACGTGTAAATGCAACGTGGCAGAAATGAGAAGTTCATATAAGTGGAAGACTGCTACCCTCAAGATCATCTTAAAGAAAAGAAAACCAGTAGTTCAATTATCTAGATATCACCTGTTACCATTTATGCTTAACCTCGGTTAAGTCGCTGAAATACTGGTCAATAGCAGATTGTACCAGGTGGCTACAAACACAAAATTGATAAACGTCCATCCGTCAGAATGCCGAGCTGGATAAGGCTGTAAAAACTATAATGAGGTCAAAAACTTGTGGCGCAATTTATCCCCAAATATCTCTTTAACGGGCGAATCAATGTCACCCAATCTTTGCACAGCAGTTTGTATAAATTTGTCTTAATCAGATTTTATCACACTGAGACTAGATCTAGATGAAAAGACTTCTACATAAATGTACTATAAATCTCCGAGACTGAGAAAATGGGATTGATCAGAGCACTCTCTGCTTCTCACACACATTTTGCATACTTATATGGCCTACGTCACAGCTCCATGACACTTTTTTGTGAATATAATATGTTTTGCACTAAGGGCAAATATAGTACATAACAAGATTCACTCCTCTCTTTGAGCCTATTTAAAAAGCGTCCTCTTAAAAAAAAGCGCACCCTCAGCGAACAGAATTACCCTACTTGTGTGAAAAAAAATTAAAGTGAAACTAACAAGTTTTTGAATAAATTAGAATTCAAATTTCGGAAGAAATGGTTACACTGACAAAAATCTCTTCCGGTGGAAGAGTCAACTGTTTTCTTCGTTTGATTTGACATTAGAATGAGAGGTGAGAGGTACAGGTGCATGAAACAATATTCAGTAGTTTTTACAAAAATATTCATCTGTTAAGACAAATCGATACAGGTCACTGCGCAAAAGCTGGAGAGTTCATGTTCGATAGTGGAGGAGTTATAAATTGACAATAAGTTTGGCCACGATTATTTGACTGCACTAGAAATACTATAATCTCTTTGGTTGAGACTGACCCAGCTCACTGATTGCTTTCAAAGGGGAGATAAAACTACAGCTGTCTTTGTCGACCCTGCACAAGCCAATGACAGGGTGAAGCCAAAGGGAATACTCCAGAAGATACAGAACTATGGAAAACATGGGGGGACCTCTTGCTCATTGATAGTAATGATAGAATCATCCAGTCTAAAGTAACCAATTCTTACTGATGAAAAGAAGTTCTCTAGGATGGCTTGCACCAGGGAAGTACTTCGTGTTGTGTCTCGTTCCTTCTCTTAATTAATGATCCCCTTGAAGGACCTCACACAGAAAAGGCTCTATGACCTGTCACTCTGACGGATACACTAGACAGTTAAACGAGGAGCTGTTTGAATGTTGTATTCCTCTCAGCCCAGGTTGACCCTGACACGTAGATTCGAATGCCCACCTCCTCATCACTCAGTGCCAGATCTGAGACAGACATCGGCGATCATGGTTCTTAATTCATTCCTTTGCTCAGATGCTCTAAAAAAAGCTACGTTTCTCAGATCTTTCCCTTTTACACATTTGTTTAGGTTCAATGAGTAAGTTGTTCTGGGACTACCCCTGCCTCGTTTGCCTTCAATTTTGCCAGTGAGAACAAGATGTTCAAGACCCTTATGTCTATTTAGGAGTCCCAAAAACTGCATTTGTCGTTCCCTCCCCCGTAAATGACCTAAATTGTGTCGCTAAGGGCAAGGGCGTTAAAAATCTACTTAAAAAAATTAGGCGCAAGCTGCTTCAATATTAATACGGAGAACTCGGAATAAAGATTCTCAAGAAAGGATAAAATGACTTTCTTCTGAAGATGAAACAATCTTTGTAAAAGTCTTGTCCCTCTGTCCCCTATCCGGCCAGAAAATCGAGTAAGAGCTGGTAGTTGTTGTGTTAAATTTGGTCTTGTTAGCGTCGAGCTCATCTAAGAATATTATACTCTCTACAGCAGTGTAGCGTGGTCTCTTTTGCAGAGCTCCAGGAGGATATCTATAATAAATATGTATATACCAACAGCAACCACAACATAAAAAGCAACAGCAAAAATTAAATCAACCAACAGTGACAACACAACGTATTTTTGAAGGGCTGCTTTATTATGCTTTCCCCACACACAGAATAGAACGTCACGACTGAGCGCACAAGAAGGTACAGGGTGCAGCCTGCCCCCAGCGCCTGCTAGATATATGTATATATATA
>NW_004798292.1:11203-18908 GCF_000002075.1 Aplysia californica | reverse complement strand
GCACACACACACACACACACACACACACACACACACGCACACAAACACACATATACTCCCCCGCCCCGCCCCACATACACACATTATACATTGGTACAGTAAAACATCTTATACTTTTTACGCTTACGCACAGGCAGACACCGATAGGTGTCGAGTCTCACTAGTGCCCGAAGGTTACACATTAGATTCTAAAATTTACAATAACAGTCAGTCTTTTGGGCTGTCACATGTACAAAGATCCTTGGTTTTCGATTGTTTCTGGGACATACACGCACACAATATACAAAGACGCAAAGACAAACAGGCCGACATTACTTCCATTGTTCAGCCATTTTGTAAGCCGTCACAATACGCTACCTTAGAAATACAAAGTCATTTTTGACATTTCTGGCCGTTTTGAGTTACTGAGCCTATGAGGTCAGAAACCAAGTTCTATCTGCTATGTCAAAACCGAAAGATTATTCAGAGTCGTTATCAAGATATTCACAGAACTGCATTCGAAAAAGCTTGACATGTTGTGAAACTCAAAATTTTCAACGTCCAATTACTCAAAACTAGGTATTGAGCAGGCATACTTTGTAAATCTGGGGTAGCGAATAGTAAGCACAGAATATGACATGGGGGTTGAAAATTACTCAACTCAAGTTTTGGCATTATTCAAGATTGAGGATTTTCCACGCTTCTACGTTGCTTTCGACACGCCGGCTGGCTCTTGGGAGTTGTAGTTGTGCCTAACGATAATACCACGATCCTTGCGGAGCCGGTCATTTGCTTTTCTATTATGAAGAGGTCACATTGTTCATGATGGCATTTAGATATTGCAGCTCCCACTTACCTCTTGAAGAGCTCACTGATGTATTTCTGACCACATTTACTGTCGTCTTATTATGTGTGTCAAAATATGGGTGGTGGACACGAACAGGTTCGAGACCTATGATGCAAAGTCGCCAGAGTTATCAAACTTAAACTTAACACAGGCAGCTCTCTCTGTCTCTGTATCCCTGTCTTTCTGTCTCTCTCTGTTTCTCTGTCTCTCTCTGTCTCTGTCTCTCTCTGTCTCTCTCTCTCTCTCTCTCTCTCTCTCTCTCTCTCTCTCTCTCTCTCTCTCACACACACACACACACACTCTCACACACACACACACTCTCTCTCCCCTTTTTCTTACTCCGTCTTCCCCTCTCTCTCCCTCTTTCTCCCTCTTTCTCTATCTATATTTTATTTATTTATCTTTGACTAAAGAAGTTTCTCTTGAACCAAACAGAACGCTTTAAATGGGCCATTGTAAAGTCTGCCTTCTGACAAGATATGATAAAATGTCCATCGACATCTCCACACAACCCCAAAACAAACACACAAGGTAAGACCTCAGTGATATTCAATCCCCGTTCTTGCAGTTTCTATTGGATGAACAATGCCGTACACGCCTTGAGTCCCGCACATATAACAGATCTATAACGAAGAACCTGTAGCCGCAAACTGTATTTTTCGTGTTTTCTCTAATAGACTCAGTCTGATATCCATGTAACTGAACGATGCCGCCAGCTATTCTATTAATAATAATAAAAATAACAATAATAATAATAATAATAATAATAATAATAATAATAATAATAATAATAATAATAATAATAATAATAATAATAATAATAATAATAATAATATTATTAATAATAATAATAATAATAATAATAATAGACTCTATTAGATATTGAATACTAACTAAATTTGAACAACTAGTCTTTCTCTGACGGAAAGTTTTAGGTGCTGAAAATTTCATCTAGAAACGTTCACACTCTTGGGACATTTTCAGTTTCAGCAGTGCATGGGCGCCGATGTTAGGTGAGGACACCCCAAAGATGTAATAGTTTAAATCAATACCAAAGAACAATAAATCAGTTTGCCTTAAAACGACAACATTTAGCCTTGTGTAATCACACAAGAGTCTGACGCTTTCATGTAATAAAAAATAGTAATATTAATATTATGTGCGTGCATTCTACACTTAATGTTAATGATACTCTACTCAGAAAATGTACACGAATAAGTGGGTGTATGTTGGGCTCTCACGTGCGGTTTGCTCTTTTTTCCCTACCTATCAAGCACAATATTGTCATCATTGTTCCTCCTTCTTTTTTTTTTGTTTTTGTTTGTTACTCTCTTGTAACACCTCTTAGTTTCGGCACTTGTGTGATCTATTTGTGATGCAAGTGCCGTAAAAAACACTAATTACTGAAACAAAACCAAATCCATTATTAAGATTTTCTTTTTCTTAGTCAGCGAAGAAGATCTCAAGAAACGTTATGCCTTTGTTAAAAGTGTTTAATTGAGAAACAGTTCCTTCAAATTAGGAGGCATCGGGGCGAAATCAGGCGCTCGTCAAAATAGTGAAATGGAAGACACTGGCATTCTATCGATTTATATTTTTTTTGAGTGGGGTGGGGGGGGGGGGGTCGTTTGGCTCTTTTGTGCCCATTTAAAAAGACATTTCTATGTGGATTTTTCATGAAAACAGTGTTCAAAGACAGAGAAAATGTAAATTTTCAGTTGTCATAGACTCTCAAGCTATAAAAGTCACAACATTTTGGCGGCCACTTTCTCTCTAAGATCCCCACTTCCATCAGGCGCAAACATCTTGAATTATTTTCAAAATAGATGGATTTTAATTTAATCGAAGACAAGGCAAATGAACAAGCTTTAAGATGACACCAATAACTTTAACTATACCCAAAAATTGACGAGCGCCTGATTCCATCGCGTTGTGACACAATTATTGGAACGTATTCTCATTACTCCTCATTACGTGCAATTGAACAGCTGCAAACCTGTCTCATCAATGTACTGTTAGTGTTAAACAATCAAAGAGCAAGCAATACGAACATAACTATCCTGGTCCTGATACATATCTCAGAGATGAAAAGACACGGTTGTTTCATGTGTTGAGTCACAGCTTGCCTGGTAAATATACATGAAATAACATATGTGTACCGTCTCCTTTTGTTTACTCGGACACAAACTGACATGGTTTTGCACTCTTGGGTAACGGGTTTTTTTGTCACACAAATAATATGATAACTTGGTGTCAGTTTCATATGATTTAGGTCAATGGACGAGCAACACCAGACGGTCAGTCTTAGACAAGTTGACCAATCTGAAGCCAGAGCATATCTGTAGCTGCTTCATTTCCAGGTCTGCTTCTTTACGGGAAAAGTTTCAATCCTTTCGGCACACAAACCGAGCTGTTTTTGTTATATCGAGCCAAGTCGACCATATTTTATTTAATGGTTAGAGGCTCATGTGTGCTCAGCTCCACAGGGCCAGGGTGTTGTTTTTTCCGGAATGGTGTTTGGGTGAATTATGATATTAGTGTACCACCCAGAGATTGCTTTACTGACTCACTCACTCTCCCTATACCGTCAGGTACATAAGGCGGAGGGTAGTCGACGCCACGTTTGCCTGTCCCTGACCATGTCCTTCAATTTCGGCAAATCCAGGCCCTGGGTGATTACCTCATCCCTTATTGTGCCTCTATAGCTTCCAGTTGGTCTTCCTCGTTTTGTTTTTCTTACGAAGCCATGCGTATCCCTGGCCTGTCAGAAGAGCGATAACTGTATCAACGGGTAACTAGCTGGTGCAATCCCTTTAGGCTTTACGAAGTTCTTTGAATGTAATTTAATCGTGAAAAGATGACGTGTAAAGATATTTGTTTATTTGTCTACAGGGTAAGGATCATTGCAGACAGTATGCGCCCATAGCTGCTTCCCCCGTTCTCCTCAGGATCCACCTCAAAAGTGTATCTGCTTATAATTCCAGTCAGAATCTGGAAAGAGATCTGTCGGGAAGTACCACACTCAGTTGAATCTTTCTCTTCACCTCCGTACGCCCCTCTCTAATAAAAAAGATTTGAAGTGTGAAGAAAGTCGTACGTTTGTACATCTAGGTCAGATGGCCCATGTGAGTCCGCGTCTCCCCGAACTGTGGTAAGTGAACCTTTATTGATTTGTGCGCTAGTCCATGAATCACACTGATAAATAGAAGAAAAGGCCAGAACCGTCTCATTCCACTGACTAAATAGAACAACCGCGATTTTTGAACATCGACATGATAATTAAAAAGAGCAGACTTGGTGTGTACACGGATCTTTGTCAGTTGAAACCAAATGTAAATGAATCCTTTAGAATTTGGAAGTACGTTGCAGCATGTTCTAAGACAGTTTGACCGATATGCTCTGATGAAGCTCCGGTCATTTTTCCCCGTCATGCTCCACAGAAATGTAAACGGGCACAAAATCTGGACAAGAATCACTCCTGCTCGTTTGACAATTTACTGGAAGATGATCTGAAATCGAACCCCTCTCGTTTGACCGGTATAATCTCAAAGGTTCGTGCTCGGGATCTCTACCACATGCCTGATCAGGTATGGCTACATCTGGCATGGAATATCTCTCACAAGTCTTATGTCGTGACGTCAAATTTGGAGTTGGATCTTTTTCCCTTGACTGAAGCAAATGCTCAGAACCTTGCTCAGGATTTTGTTCGGGATTTCGCTCCAGGGTTTGATTGTGATCTCTCCCACACGCTTGAAGCAGTGGCTCGGAATCTTGTCCAATGATTTGTTCAGGATCTTGCTCAAGGGTTTGTACAGGATCTTGCTCAAGGATAACCTCGGGATCTCTCCAACACGCCTGAAGCAAAGGTTCAGAATCTTGCGCAGGATCTTCCTCTGGGTCTTGAGTGGGATCTCTCCCGTACTCCCGAGGAGTTGTGACCAAACCCTGAGGAGAATCTTCCTCGTCCATCTGATACAAAGGAGAGGAATCTCGTCTGCTCATCTGGCGCAGCGGCGCGAAATCTGTCGCGGAGTCTACCCTGCTGGTCTGCCGCCCCAGGCTGGTGAGCTCTGAGGGCGGGGCAGGCAGTCACTGCTTTCCGCAGTGCAGGATCCGACTCAGCTCTGTCTTGAAGTTCTGGTTGAGGAAAGCGTAGATGAAAGGGTTGACCACGTTGTAGATGAAGTACATATAGAAGACCACTACATTCATCTGGAGGACAGACAACGCCATCAGCCAGGCTGGCAAGAAGGCGAAGATGAAGACCAAGGTCACGATGAACAAAGTGAAGGCCGTTTTAATGTTGGCCACGCGCATGCGCTCTATCCTGGCCTTGGAGAGCGAGCACTTCCGGAGGGCCCCGTTGTGGGACTCAGTGGGTTCCTCCGCCGCGTTCGAGTTATGCCGCTTGGTGAACCTCTCGTCTCCGTTCACGTGACTCAACTCTATGTCTTGCGTCATTTCCGCCGCCTCGTGGGGCGAATCCACACTGGTGGCGTTCCACAGCAGACAGCACTGCGCAGACTTGATGCGCAGCTTCTTACGGCGCTGAGCGATCACAGACCTGCCGACAGGAAGAGAAAAAACACAGGCTGGTTACGTGGGACAGAAAGAGAAACAGATACACTGAGGAGAACGAAAGAAAAGGCCTAAGTCATAATGTTTGGTCATGACATCCCAATTACCACAAGCATCCCCCCCCCCGGGGGACCCATTACATAATCATAATTGAGCTGATCTCGTTGAGAAGATGTTTGTGTTAGAAAAGCAATGCCCTGCTCTCCACACTCTCATATTTTTTTAACCTCCCCCCCCTTGACCTTGGTGGATTGATAGGTATTTCTTTCTATGCCTCCATTGACACTATTTAAATCATTTAGCGGGCGGGGGGGGGGGGGGGGGGCACTTCGACCCTGGTAGATTAAACTAACCGGAGTCCGCAGTGTAGCGTTGAGCACTTCGCTGCCGTACACAAGAAACCCACGTTCAGTTCCCGAGTAGAAAAAATCCTTGTTTCAAGAATCTTATGTTTTAGTTTTTACAGTTGGGATGTTGTATGTCTCTCAGCACAGGTTGGCTCTGACAGACTGGGTCGGAAGTCCGCCGTCTAAGTGATCTAAATTGTGTCGATGGTAACGTCCCAATATTCGGAGGCTCAACAACTAATGTAACGTTACAGTGGGCCCTAAAGCACATCATATAATGCCGGAATGGAATATAATAATTTCTTCCCAGTATGATTTCTGATTGTTGTAACTTAGGGCTCTAGCAGCCTTGCCTTCACGATAACATACTAGAGCATCAGCAAGCTGTTCAACTGTTCTAAGTCCAGAAAGCAGCATCTTTCAGTAGACAGAAAGCGCTCTTTCATTCTTTAAAACTATACCAACAATTAATTGTTAAAGATTTTTCCTTGCATTTTTCAACATTTAGAATTCGAATTTTGACCAAATACTTCTGTGTAAAATGTAAGCAATACCACATAATAAGAACCAGTTATTGTACAAAAAAATCAAAAGTCTGAACATTAAACATCTGAACAGTTGGGTAATCATAATGTCATACTTCCTAGCAAAGATTTGGATTTCCACAAAATAGTTTAGGCTCTTGTAATATAGAAAGAGGCAGGCCACGCAGAAGATGAACTGAAGGAGTCTAGGGAACTCCGAGAACCTTTAATATCCAAATTGAAAGAGTTGGCCTACCATAGAAAACTGCATCTCCCCTCGACGATTAACGGCAACAGAGAATGAAAAAGTAAAAGTAAAGGTCACTCACCTGTAGATAAGACTGTAAAGTACGAGGACAATGATGCAGCTCAGCATGAAAATGCCCGTGTAGAGCTTCTGGAACACCTTGAAGAAACTGGCATCGATCACGTCTTCATTGATGTCGCACGCGTCGATGATCTCCCCCACCTTCACGATAACTCCGCCCCCTGCTGCTGCTCCTACTCCCGACTGTCCGCTGCTACTGGTGGCGTTCTCAGGCCCCGCCCCCGCGCCTGTCACAAGCACGTCCAGCACCGTCTCGTTCACCGCCATGAAAGCTCCAGGCTCCTGCGAGTAGGACGGGCCGGGGGAGTGGCCGTAAGGGTAGGCGGTGAAAGCCCCGCCCTCCTCCTGTGTGACTCCGCCCACTACGAAGCCAGCGGCCGTGCTATTGGCTATGTCGTAAGGGAAGCCTGTGGTGTCGGGCGGGACGGTGGCGTTGATGTGGTGAGACACTGTCTTGTAGATGCTGTAGTGCATGCACACAATGCCGCCGAAGATGAAGATGATGACAGCAAGGACGCCGATGATGATGCGAGCCCGTTGGATGTTCATCCAGTGGTGGAAAGGGTGACAGATGCACATGTACCTGATGGAAACGGCACAGGAAAAGGTTTATGACAATAAGGCCTGGCGTAAAACGAATTAACAATAATAACAATTGTTTTGTTTTGTAAAGTGTTTTACGGCGCTCGCAACTGCATAAGGTCATATGAGCGCGCGGGACACACGTAATATTTTCAGTTGGTAGGAAATTTTGAATTTTGCAAGGGTGGCGGACGAAGCCTACTCTTATCGATTTTAGGATCAAGGGATCTTAAACGTGCGCAACTTGCACACGAGCCCTCTGAGAATTTTCGCCATTGTCCGAGAAGGCTGGGTGTAGATCTTTCCTACCAGAAAATCAGGGGTGTGGCAGAAAGACAGCAGTAAGGAGGAGCCAAGGAGCAGCAGTAGAAAGGCTGCAGAAAGAGTCAGGAGCCCAGACGAGGGGGCAAAGGAATGAGGGGGTGGGGGCAGAAAGTGGAAATGAAAGCAGACAACAGAACATTGCTAGAAAGCAGGAAAACAGGTGAAAGGAGACAATTTTAGAGAAGAAAATGTTTTG
>NW_004798292.1:9421-10988 GCF_000002075.1 Aplysia californica | reverse complement strand
TTATTATTATTGATAATAATGATTACAAATCGTGCATCCAATGAAAAATTACACCACCCTCCCCCCGCGCAGCTTCCCCACCAAAGAAATAACTGAATAACTGAAGAAAAAAAAACCAGGGAAAGAAAAAGGAAGAAAAGCAAGGACATTGTAAAAAATAACAATCTTGTGTGAAATACTTTGCTATTTTGAGCTGAATAACTGCCCGGGAGAGCGCTTTAAACCTCTATCATCGTGCAACATAAACCTTTTTCTAAGGCATCCCGCAAGGATCAAAGAAAAGGCGCATGCTTATCCTCTGTCTTGAAACTGATCCACTCGTGTGGGCCTTCTCCCCTTTAATTAGCTTAATCGGACCATCTTTTCGTCTGTAGATTCAAAAGGAATAATAAAACAAAATCTTAATGGAAGATATCGTTTAAAAATCGGCTAATACCCATTCGCCTTCTAATCACGATGTCTTTTTGTCGTGAAAATGCGTGTAATCATTTCCCCTGTTAAGAAATTTAATATGAGCATCCAAATGCTAGCATCAAAAGGTCTAGGTATTAGAATTTATTTTTAAAAAAACCACACACGAAAAAAAAAAAACCCACACAACCCCCCCCCCAAAAAAAAACAACAACAACAAAAAAAACAAAAAAAAACTACTTCCATTTGTAATGGTTTTAAAATGCAAAATTGTGTCAACCCTCGATTCGTAATTTATTTCCATTCACTTCAGCATTAATGGTGCATTTTGTTCGAATGAATCTGCTATTGCAAACGGATACTATTACGAGTACGTACTCGTAGTTCCTATCAAAAGGAAGATTGAGAAGAACTAGTTGGATGTTTGTTTTTTTTAGTTTAGTTTTAGTAAAGGTTTAACGGCGCTCGCAACTGTATAAGGTCATATAAGATTAGAGGTGTTACAAGAGAATAACAAACATAAAAAGAAGGGGAGATAAGGACAATTAGATGTTTGAAAGGAAAGAAAGAGCAAACCACACCAGAGCACCCGCCAACCACCCACAGGGTGAAGGTACGTACACGTAATTCCTCGACATCTTGGTCATTATAGTGCAGACTCACAAGACGATCATTTGTTTGTTTAAGTAAAGAGAGACACACTGGAACAATAATGGATCATTTTGAGCTGGAAAAAGTAAGACACAGATACAGAGACAGACAGTAAAAACAAAGAGAAATTAAAGAAGTAGGTCCTACCAGTCGCACCCTCCAATCTCCCTCACATGAAATGATGTCTACGGGAATATGTTAATATTTCTAATCATGTTAGACACAATTTAGATAATTTAGGAGGCGGATTACTTCCGTTATGTTTTTTCAGAGAAAACCCAGAAAGAGAGGGATAGTACGAGCATACATCCCATTTAGAAGACGGAAATACATTCTGGTCGGTGGCCTAGTGGTTAGGCTCTCGGACTTGCAACCGTAAGGTCGTAGGTTCGAATCCCGTCGGGGGGCCGACATTGTGTCCTTGGGAAAGGCACTTTACACGAATTTTCCTCACTTCACCCAGGTGGGAATGGGTACCCGGCTATAGACAGCGAAAGATCTTGTC
>NW_004798292.1:7170-8544 GCF_000002075.1 Aplysia californica | reverse complement strand
GATAATAACAATAATGATTACGAATAAAAAGTACTGCTACTGCTACTGCTTCTGTTAGTGCTGCTGCTGCTACTACTACTACTACTACTACTACTACTACTACTATTACTACTACTACTACTACTACTACTACTACTACTACTATTACTACTACTACTACTACTACTACTACTACTACTCCTTCTTCTTGTTCTTGTTCTTGTTCTTGTTCTTGTTCTTGTTTTATTATTTATTTAAAAAGAAAAATAAAATAAAATAAAAGGTCACCTGTCCACAGCGATGGCCACTATGACGACACACGAGAAGGGCACGGTGGTCGTGATGAGGAAGTGATAGATCTTGCAGGCGGCGTCCACGGTCACCCTGTAGGGACAGCAGAATTGTTTACATTCATGTCACCATGGCAACGAACAACTTAACAACATACTGTAAAAGTAAAAACATGTTTTTTTAAAAATATATCGCCGAGTCAAAGCTATTTTTAAAAATGGCTTACGACTTCTCGGCTAGCAACATTTGAGACACATTTTAATGAGCACTTCATACGAGTCAGGACCACGGAGAAGCTATTTTAGGAAACGCAGTTATTATATATTTTCTTTTCTTTGGATGATCGATATAGTGACTTGATCCTACTTTATCCTACTTTTACCTTTTTTTTAACTTTACCTTTTCGTACACCATACTGTATCTTACATCATCTAATACCATCTTCTTTTTAGTCATCCTAGTTCACTTTATATCATCTTTTCATATTTTACCCCATCTTTGCTTTTCTATTTTGTTCTTGCCTTACCCCATCTCATTAAATCTCGTAATTTTACATTTTCTTTTTTCAAAATGTAGTTGCCTCCATTTTAGATCATTTAGTGTTTTAGTGCGTGTATACATCACGGGAAGCCGAAAAAGTCAAAGTCAACCTGGACTGAGAAGGATACAACATTCCCGCCGAAAGAAAGGGATATTCGATGAAAATTCTCCCCACTCGGGAATCGAACGCTAGTTTCCAGGTCTTGAGGGGGATCTCTCCCGTACTCAGTCTAGCCTTTACACCAGTTGCACCGGTTTTCCTTTTCTCTTGCGTCAACATATTTCCTTATCTAGCATAATCTTTTCTTGTCTGATCTTACCTTATTTTAACTGCTTGCATTAAGTCATTATGTTTTTATTTTTGTTTTGCAGTACGATGTCTTTTCTTTAGCTATATTGATTTCCAATCTTACAGCTTATAACATATTGTAAACAATCTTCCTTCTCCCATCTCATACTTTTTTTTATAGATTAATATTATTATCTTTTATAGTCGTATCGTATTTTATCTCATCTCATCTCATCTCATCTCATCTCATCTCATCTCATCTCATCTCATCTCAT
>NW_004798292.1:3133-5509 GCF_000002075.1 Aplysia californica | reverse complement strand
TATGTATGTATGTATGTATGTATGTATATACTTATATAAGTATATATGTATAAACAAACATGCAAATGCACAGGCAAACACACAAATCACCATCGCGTTACCTTCTGTTTGAGGCTAGCAAAGACGTAGATGGCCAGAGCGTTCCCCACGATGCCCACCACAGACATGATGGACAACATGGTGATGATGATGGCCAGCTCTGTGGACGTGATGGACACACTGCTGCCCCCTGGGTCCCCGCCCTCCACCGGGTCCGGTGCCACGGACGTCGTTCTCACGACTGTAGTGTTCTCGGTTTCCATTCTACTAAGAGTTAGGTTTCGAGTCTCTTTAAGTTAGAAGAAAAAATAAATAACTCTGCGAACGTCCTTGTCGCCTGTTGAAAGTCTTCGTAGGGATTTCGTTTTGTTTTGTTTTTTTCTCCTTGATTTGTGGATAGTCTAAGGAACGCTGTTCGTGGGTAATTGTTCTACTTGTAGATGAAGTCCAAGGAACGTTGTTGATAATTTCAGTTTGCTCACCTCTTTGTTTACAATCCGAGAGATGAACTTTTCACACGATGTTTATAATATGGCAGTTGTGATCGGTGACATGCAAAGGTAAGATAGGGATCGTCGATGGGATGTTTTTTTCCCTCAAAGTGCTGCGCATTTATACGTTCTGTGAACTGGTAACCTTTGCCACCTACTCAGCTCGAGCGTCTCGTCATGTTGGCAAGAGGTTGTCGTTTCAGACGTGCAAGATGGCGTCCGGTGTAAATACTTACTTCCGGCTTGATGAGATTACATTGTGAGTTGGGTTTTTATAACTACAAGGCCATTTCGTAATTTTCGACCATTCCAGTCACCCATACCGTGAAAGTTTTGGGGAAGAAATGGATAGAAACGTTCAACGAGAAGAACTGGATACCAGTTAGGCCCGTGAAAACTGAATATACGAAAATTTGTCAGTGACAACGTTTTGAAGAAGCTCTCAAAAACCACTGTCCTTGTGAGAATTTCGATGTGAGGCGTTTATGGACCCAAAGTCAACAAAGAAATTCCGCGTGTGATATCACATGTGTCGCGGAAACACTTGCAAGACCGATGAACCTGAAAACAGAAAGAAAAAAAGGATGGCGTTACACTCTTTGAGGTTTAAAATCGTCTTAACTGGACTCCAGCCCAGAGGATAAATCCAAGGACCATACAAACTATCTACCTATTATTATCCCACATGGACATAAATCCCAACCTTCATACACAAACACACACACAAACACACAAAGCTGCACACTCATAGACACACACACACATACATACACACAGACACACCAAAATAGCTCCTCCCCCTCACACACACACACCACATACGCACATGTTCCCATATTATACACAGGTCCATATCATTTTGGAAACAAAACTTCCCAGCTGTGTTTTATGTTTCATTCAAACAACAAAACAACGTATGCAACAGTTGAGCCCAGACAGAAAAAGATACCGAATGAACTCGCCCCTAAATCCTGCACGATCAGAATACCATAGGAATATTACCCCCCCAAAAAGAGGTATAATGATGACGTCGATAGGAAGAGACTCAGCAACAATAACCAAAAAACCCAACAACCTGACACTAACAAAGCCATAGGTTTATTTCTTTTCTATCACTAATTCTGCTAATTCTCTCTTTTTGCGACATTAAATGAATAGTGTAGTATTCACACATTTTTTTTCTTCTAAAACACAAAAGCGTATTTTAATAGGGATGGGCATCGACCAAAAAGAATTATAATATACCGCAGATACTTTGTATAGCGCAGGCTACCGTACATTACAGCATTAACTTCCCCAGACGCTTTACAGTAATTAAATTACAATACTATTATGTTAATACATAACACACGCGCGTAGACGGGCAGACATACGCTTCTTTTTATTAGTGCTACCGCTAACATACTGTCAGAATACTGATCACGTACGTCTGTATCTAGCTTAACCCCATCCGTACGCCCTGGGATCATTTTGTACCCCCGGGGTTGTAATCTTCATATTTTAGAATATTTCTAGTGCGAGGATTCTCTTTGAAATTTTCAGTATTTCTCAAAAAATCATTTTGACTGACTGCTATGTAAAGCGTACGGATCGGACTAACTAGTAAATTTCCTCTTTGGAAAGTGGTGACCAAGTTCCCCACGTCGTATGGATACCATGGTAAAACACGACGTATGATAGGGTTAAACATGTTACAATATTTATTTGTGAAATAATAATTTATAATGATTATGACTTTGCGTCTGTTTGCGAGAGCGCGCGCGTGTGTGTGTATGTGTGTGTGTATGTGTGTGTAAATGTATGTATGTATGTGTGTGTGTGTGTGTGTGTGTGTGTGTGTGTGTGT
>NW_004798292.1:1460-2966 GCF_000002075.1 Aplysia californica | reverse complement strand
TGTATGTGTGTATGTGTGTTTGTGTGTGTGCGCGCGTGTGTGTGTGGTTATGTGTTTGTGTTGAAACCTCAAACCAATGTGCCATTGTCTGGAAGATAAAGATTGATAATAATATCTATTATCTTATCTCATCTTCTAATGGGGGCGATTTTGCCAAAGAATGGGGTTCAAAAGTACCCCCTTCCTCTCATTATATACCATGCACGACATACACCCAGGATCGGGCTCATAAATATGATTTTCCTTGACTGAGAGACAGCGTGGTGAAATCAGGTGCTCGTCAAAATAAAGAAAATGAAGAAACTGGAATTTAAAAACTTTTAGAGGGAATTTCTATCGAATTTTTTTTTTGGCTCAACACCCTCTATGTCTGTAAAGAGCACATTTTTGTACGGACTTTATTTTAAAAAATATTGATAAAAGGCACAAAAAATTGAAAATTTTCAGTTTCCATGAACTCTCAAGGTAGGTAAATTATAACTAAAGTAAAAACTTTGGCGGCTATTTTCTTGCAAATTTTACACCTGGAATCGGGTGACCCCCGCCACCCTTAATTGCCAATATCTTTACTAGTATCCAAGATAACAGGATATTTGTTAAAATCGAAAGCAAAACAAATGAACAATCTTTAAGATGATGCCAATAGCTCGACATGCCCAAAAATTGATAAGCGTCTGACTCCACTGCGACTAATTATTCAAATCTGGAGATAACTCAAACATATCATGGCGCTTTGCTTGAATGACCTGCCACTCCCATCTCAAAAAATAAATCAACGTCAATGCCACAACCAACTGTTTTCAAAGGTAAGATAATTCATTTCAGGTTCGACTAGTATTTTGTTTTCCGTATGTTGAGCTCCCTCCACCCCATTCCAACCAACGTGTGAAAAATTCACTGTGTACCATAACTTTACGCACGAACTAAAAAAAAATGTCTGATTTTGAAGTCAAAGTCAGTTTACCCACGTAATATAAGCCCGGTCGCGTTGTTGTAGATAAATGGCTAAAACAGCACCTGGGCATGGATTGCTGGTGCCTCTATAAATAAAAAATTGATGGTCAAGGTTAGTATAAAGTAACCTCACAAACAAAGCTAACCATGAACATAATAAAATAAACGTTGTTAAAAGATCCAATTCCCGCTTGAGCTGAGCCAACTGGCATTAGAGTAGCCCACATAAGGATAACTAAATGTCAAGAGCAGATACAGCTCGGGTTGTTGACCTCACATAGCTGGCAGCTGGACAGAGATAACACTGGTATTCAACGATGATTTCATTGTGATGCATGCAATTTTGAATAAATTGTTCTCTCTGCTTCCAAAAGTTAGAATACTGGTTTATTCGGTGGTGGTATAGTTAGACTCTTTTTTGTTGTACTCTGAAGACGAGAGTTTGATTCCCAAATGGGGAGAAATTGATTGTCGTATATCTCCGAAGTCATCACACACACACAAATAGACACACACGCATAAACACACACACACACACACACACACACACAC
>NW_004798292.1:0-1269 GCF_000002075.1 Aplysia californica | reverse complement strand
ATATACAGAGGTCCTTATTGTTCTGAAAACATAGTCATTGTTTTAGTAAGAGTTTTACGCACTTGTTTTTATTTTTGTTTTTTTAGTAAGTGTTTTACGGCGCTTGCAACTGCATACGGTCATATGAGCGCGCGGGACACATTAACATTTTTTAGTTGGTAGGAAATTTTGAATTTTGTCCGGGGGGCTGCCGAAGCCTCCTTTATCGATTTTAGACCACCAAGGGATCTTTACGGTGTGCAGCTTACACACGAGCCCTCCGAGATTTTTCGCCCTAGCCCGAGAAGGCTGGGTGTAGATCTTTCCTATCAGAAGATCAGGGGTGTGGAGAAAAGACAGCAGTAATAAGAAGTCAAGGAGTAGCAGTAGAAAGCCTCCAGAAAGAGTCAGGATCCCAGAGGAGGGGGAAAAGGAGGCGAGGGGGTGGGGGCAGAAAGAGGAGACGAAAGCAGACGACAAAACATTGCTAGAGAGCAGAAGAGGAGGTGAAAGGAGACAACTTTAGAGAAGAAAATTTTTGGTCGCTAACCGGATTCGAACCTGGGACATTTGAATGAGGGGCCAACACCTTAATCTCTAGGCCACGAGAGCCCGTACGGCACTTGCAACACAGGGTGGTCATATAAGTGCCGAAGAATAGGGATGCTACGAGAAAGTAAAAAAAACACAAAAAGAATGTAGGCAGATAAGGAAGATGGATGCTCGATAGAAAAAAGAGCAAAATCCACCACAGCACCCGCCAGCCGCCCATTCCAAAGTCAAATAAAAGACATCACAATACGACAGTAACCAATAGATGTTCCAGTTTTTCTTTTTTTTTCTTTCTTTTTTTTTTTTACAAACAGTTTTCCAGAGTTGTAAACCACCTCCATAGAGAGGTAAATCGACACTTTGCTACAAACAGCCACAAACTTGAATTATAACATCCTTGACAGGGCACTAGCATGGTCGACCCGTGGGGCATCGTGGTTAAAACAGGCCCTCGTCAAAATAATGAAATCAAAGATATTGACATTTTTTTCTCCAGTTTGACATTTTTTCCCCCTAATTTTTGTTTTTTGGCTCAGCACCTTTTACATCCATACATTTCAACCTAAGCTTGACAGAAAAGAGTTGATAAAAGGCACAGAATATGTAATTTTGAAGTTTTAAAGGACTCTCAAGCTATTGAAGTTACCAAACTTTAGCGGCCATTTTCTCCCCCTAATTTACCACTGAAACCAGGCGACCCTACCTCCTTCAATCGCAAATATCTTGACTTCTGTTCAA
>NW_004798291.1:234552-236027 GCF_000002075.1 Aplysia californica | reverse complement strand
CTTCTTCTTCTTCTTCTTCTTCTTCTTCTTCTTCTTCTTCTTCTTCTTCTTCTTCTTCTTTTTCTTCTTCTTCATCATCTTTTTCTTTTTCTTCTTTCGTTTGTCTTCTTTTGTCCATCTTCCTCATTCACCCATACACCCGCTTTGTTTTCCAAATTTTTCTTAATTATCAATAAAAGGAGATACAATGTATATTCTAAATAACAACACTTTAAATAAGAATGACGCTTCTACCAGAACATTACCACGAAAGGGGTTACGGTGAAAGTAGTGTATGCCTCGGTTAGTTTGGAAGTTGTATGGCGCTTGCAGCACAATAAAGTCAAATATGTGCCGAAGATTAGAGGTGTCACAAGAAAAGTAACAAATATATTTTAAAAAAGGAGAGATAAGTGCGACAGATGTTCGATAGGAAAGAGAGGGCAAACCACACCAGAGCACCCGCCAACCACCCACGATGCCACAACAACAAGGGTATTACCACGAAAAGGGCTGCGTTTGAAAAAAGTGCATGACGTGTGACGTTGGCAGACGTGTGACGTTGGCAGACGTATGCACATGACTACAACTAAGGCCAAAAGCCAAAAGCACGGACGACATAACGAAACAAACAAGATAGCAGGCGCGACTTCCAAGAAACAAATTAGTCATCACGGCGCGAAGGAATCAGGCGCTCGTCACTTTTGGGGTATATGGAGTTATTGGTATAAGCTTAGAACCTGTTTACCTGCTTTTCTTTCGGTGAAAATATACCCATCGATCTTGAATAGAAGTCGAGATATTTACGATTGAAGGAGGCGGGGGTAACCATTGAAGGAGGCGGGGGTAACCTGTTTTCAGAGATAAAATTTCCGAGAAAATGGCCGCCAAAGTTGGGTAACTTCTATAGCTTGAGAGTCCTTGAAAACTGAAAATGTATATGCTGTGTGCCATTAATCAACGTTTTTCAGTAAAATTCACAAGGTAATGTATTTCTATACGGACATATAAAAGGTGCTAAGCAAAACAAATTAAAAAATTTAAAATAATAAAAAAATCGACAAAAATTGCCAAATTGGAGGGAAAATGTCCGTTTTTATTATATTATAATTGTCATTTTTATTATAACGAGCGCCTGATTTCACCATGATGCCTCACACATAATATTAGTCGTCCCGGGTGAGACAAATCAACCCACCAACCAACGAGGAAGTGAAAACTGCCTATATCATTATTATTTTTAGTTCTTACTGGGGTACGGGGTGGGGGTCATGTTCGTTCCAAGAATGCACACGCAACGCTGAATATTGCTTCAGATATTATATCAAAAACGTGCACGTGAACGTCAGCTGATTAGATGAGCAACGTAGTAAGATTAGCTTTTCTCCAAAGTCCGTGTGAGTCCGATGCGACGTAGTTGAACAAAATCAAAAAGAGGAAGAAGAAAAAAAACTATAAAAACATATAAATCATATTATAGCCGCATAATTCTAACC
>NW_004798291.1:230440-232176 GCF_000002075.1 Aplysia californica | reverse complement strand
AAGAGAGAGAGAGAGAGAGAGAGAGAGAGAGAGAAAGAGAGAGTTAATAAGTGTGTGCGTGTATGCGTGTATATGTAGGTAAGTACGCGTGTAAGTGTATGCATGCGTGTAATGAGCAGCAAATCAGCGTGTGCACGTGTGTAGTGTACAGCGTATTTATGTGTAGCATGTTACAATAGAGTTTGGTATGTAATGAATAGCGTATCAGTGAGTACATTGTAATTTGTTAGTGCATAGCCTGTATCATATCAGTGTGTAGTGTTCACCATGTCAGTGTGCAGCGTGTAGCGTTCATTATGTCAGTACGTAGCGCGTATTACGTCAGGGTGCAGAGTGTAGCCTGTATCATATCAGTGTGTAGTGTGCATATGTCAGTGAGCAATGTGTAGGGTGTATAAAGCCAGGGTGCAGTGTGTAGCGTTCATTATATTGGTGTGTAGTATTCACTGTGTCGGTGTGCAGTGTGTAGCGTGTATTAAGTCAGTGTGTAGCGTGTAGCGTGTAGACAGGTTCAACACCCAATAAGATACCACCAGCTGTGTTCACAAGGCGTGCGTACTGTGAGCACAGGGTGGTACCCTAGTCGATGTGAACAAACTCCGCTGATTCCCGTTGTGTTTTTGTACCGGTTTTACGGAACTTGCATGGTCATATTACTGTTTCAATTGCATGGTCATATTACTAACTACTTCACTTGCACGGTCATATTACAGTTTCAATTGCATGATCATATTACTAACTATTCCACTTGCATGCTCATAATTATTACTATAGCACGTGCAGTACAAGATACAAAGTCCCAGCAGACAGTCGAAGATACTGGATAAAGAGACGTCCCCCACACGGGAATCGAACTCACTGTCTTCTGGCGCGCGACGGCAAAAGCGCCTGACCGCTAAACTAACCGCAGACGCCAGGAAACACAATAAGTGTGGAATTGATAAATAATAGTATACGGGTCAACGCACCCGTTTTCCTCGTCCGGTCGTTTACGAAATGAGCCAGTCCGATGTAGGGTCCATTTCCGATAAGAATACTGTGATAAGCGGACAGGTGATATCACGTGACGTGATGGGGTGAGCTAACACAACGTGATGCGACGACGTGACTCGAATTTACCATCCAAACGCGATACAGCGTGACATGGCGTGGTGTCCGAAAAGCGTGGTCTTAAACGTGACGTGGTGTTCTAACACAACGTGATTATGATGATGATCCTACCTGACGTGACGAACACGACGGGGTCAAAAAAGGATTCAGTTCGCAAACATAACGCGATGGTAGGTGACAATGACGTGGTGTATTCTAAAGTGACGTGGCGTCCTCTAAAGTGACGTTGTTGGGCGTAAAGTGATGTGACGTGGCGGTTCACGCCAGTGCTGATGTCCACCCTCGCGGCTAAGATACCACCAGCTGTGTTCACATGTCTTTCACTGTGTAACACACGTAGTACCCTACACGCAGGGGGCGGGGCTTCCGCTCTTTCGTTCCGCCCACTCGCTGCCACGCCAAGGACAGGATACGAAATCATGATGATGATGATGATGATGACGATGATGATGATGGTAGTGGTGGTGGTGGTGGTGGGGGTGGTGGTAGTGATGATGATGATGATGATGATGATGATGATGATGATGATGATGATGATGATGATGATGATGGTAGTGGTGGTGGTGGTGGTGGTGGTGATGATGATGATGATGATGATGATGGTAATGGTGGTGGTGGTGGTGGTG
>NW_004798291.1:228605-229920 GCF_000002075.1 Aplysia californica | reverse complement strand
GAGAGAGAGAGAGAGAGAGACGGGGTAGATAGGTAAGTCCGGGCTAAACAAATAGATCTAGGCCAGGTAAACAGGGGGGGACCCAGTCATACCCGCACACACGGAATGCAGTCACGTCCGGACACGCAGCCGGCCCAGCACTCCGCCAGGTGGGAAAACATGACACACCACTCCCCGTCCGGACACAATTAACAGGTAGAGAGGTCGCAACGGGACATGGAGTGCCCGGTCCACTAGCCGGCACAGCGAGGTCCCACGCACCGGCTGGCTCGCGGGACGGACACACGATAGTCGGCTCGGGTACGTAATGCAGTGGGAAGAAGAATAAGACAGAGAGATAGGTCCCTTGTTGAGCCGGCCAGCTGGTCTGTTTGTCTGTCCGTCTGTCTGTCCGTCTGTCTGTCTGTCTGTTTGCATGATTGTCAGCAACAGCAAAAACTTACTTATTTACTTTATCCTTTCTCTTGTACCATCTAGAGCGTCGACGGGGACGGTAAAATATTATTTTAAAAAGATTAAATAAAATAAACAGAGAAAAATGAACACGAAAAAGACCAGAGTACCGAATTAACCAGTGCGCATCAGCGCGTGCGAGCACGAGAGTGTGTCTTTGTAAAACGTGCGAGTGAGTATGGGGTGCTACCAGTGCGCACACGTGTGTTTGTCAAAGTGAGCGTTTTACGGCATTTGCGACATAATTAATTAGGTCATGTAAGTTCCAAAGTGACACAGACAGACAGACAGACAGACAGACAGACAGACAGACAGACAGACGGACGGACGGACGGACGGACGGACGGACGGACACGGAACACGAGCACTAAAAAAACAGATACAGACAGAGACAAACACAAAAAGACACGTCTCTGTAAGGGGGAAAGTAGGACAATGTATGTTGGGTGGATGGACGGAAAAATGGACGGTAAACGAACGGCAGGATGGACGGGTGGGGTGGACAGGTGGTAAGGATGGAGTGACAGACAGACGGATGGAAGGAAGTTGTTTGGTTTCTTTTTAAAGAGGCAGACACAGGTGTACACAAAGATAAAGGGGCATATAGAACAATACAGAGACGTGTGGGCGACACACTGGGGAAAAACATTATTGCAACCTGTACTCATACAAGAAAAACAGTGACAATTTTCACTATGTGGCTCGTCGTGAGTGGAGTGGATAGATAGATAGATCTATGCAAAATGAAAAATGGCGAAATTAAAAACAGCATCATACGCAAATGCGTACAAACACGCACGCACACGCACACGCACACACGCGCGCACGCACACACACACACACACACACACACACACACACA
>NW_004798291.1:224512-226913 GCF_000002075.1 Aplysia californica | reverse complement strand
AGAGAGAGAGAGATGGAGAAGGAGATCACGGTGAGAGAGAGAGAGAGAAAGAGAGAGAGAGAGAGAGAGAGAGAGAGAAAGACAAAAAGAGAAAGAGAAAGAGAGATAGAAAGAAAGACACAGAGAGATACACACGCACACAGGAGTGAGGAAGAAGGGGGAGGAAAAGACCTAGCAAGTACCCACTGTGCTGTGGGTGCTGTTGCCACTCGAAAAGAGACGAGAAGGCATTAATTGAGGGTGCACTTCAGTAACACAGCAACAGTGGACGACAAATCCAAAAAAACTGGTACAAAATGGAGAATATTTCTGACGTCGTTTCCGTGCCCTTTAGCTACGTTGGAATAGGCTAAAACAGCACCTAGACATGGATTGGCAGATAATGCCTCTGTAAATAAAGTATTGATGGTCAGCCACGTTTTCAATCTGGGCTGACGAGAAGGGCTGGATGTCTCTATCCGCTGACAAAACTTACAGGCCAGAGGTGCCAACTACGAACAAACATCCTTAACTTTTTGGACCCCCGTGGAAAAGCGCGTACGGGGACTCAAAATTGACGGATCATAATATTATTGTCTAATGTATCTCTCATTCTGTATTTTCCTCTTGCATCAACATTATTTACATATAAAGTTTGTTTTTTTAATGAAATGCAAACGAGATTACCATATAAATGAGTGTATAAACAGCGGGAAATCGGTCGACAAGAAAAACTGAAAGTCCCTCCCCGCTGGCAAAATCTACACACAGATGCGTCGCCTGTCAAAACAAAGCTACTGTTGTCAAACATGCACAGAAGTTCAACCGACAAAACCGCACGCTACAAAGCGTAACGTTTACAAAATAAAGAAGTCTGCCCTTTCAAACATGAAACCTAATTGACATTGACCGAGAAGCAAAGACTGTTAGCAACAACACCCAGTGTTACCGATCGCATGTCCGGCTGGCGTGACCAACTGCGACGTCAAACCTGGCCTCCAACTCTTGACATGGCACACTAGACATAGAGGGACTCGGAGAAGTTCGGGGACACCCGGGGGCACTCGGAGAAGATCTGAGACGCTCGGAAATGCACATAGGCACTCGGGGACACGCGGAGACGCTTGGAGACACTTGGAAACGCTCGGAGACGTTCAGAGATACTCAGATACACAAAACACGGACCCTGCAGCTCAAATAGATATGAAAGACTGTATTAAACTTATTTCAAGAATAGAAAACGGGCAGGGGGAGGGAGTGGAAGGGTGGGAGGGAGGAGGGTGTGGAAATTTACTATTATCACAAAGCCGCCGGAGGAACCAAAGAAAAGCAGAGAACATCACTGAAAACCTTACAAAATCCTGCTCAGAAATTTGTCTGCAATGATTAGACATTGTCCACAATATGACACTGCAATTACCTCTCCACCGCACGCCTTCTTCTCGTGTAAACGCACTCAACCACGTATGCAAGACATTTGAATGTACTTATCAATGTTTCACACTACCATCGACCCAATTTAAATCATTTAGGAGCCAGGATGTTTCAACCCTACCTGTCAGGGCTAACCCGGGCTGAAAGAGATACAACGTCCCAATAGACAAACAGGGATATGCTCGCCCCACAAGGGGAGCGAACTCAAGTCGACTGTGCGCGATGGCGAAGTGACTAACCGCAACAACAACAGCAAAAAAACACCTCAGATCACAATAAAGACAGCGCAAAAGTCATACAAACTCTTTCAGAAGAAGAGAGGACAAACCTAAAACTCAGTTCTCTCTCGTCTCCTTTAAAACAACAACAAAAAACAAACATGACAACGACATTGCTGTACACGCGACAGATTTCTTCACAGGGGTCGTCGGTTTCACCATCTCTGTTACAATTTCACATGTTTCTCACTCCTACATATTACAGCGATGTCCTCCTGGAATTGTTCTAATATCGTCATTACTATCTTTCCTCGGCGATGACGTCATTGCTGTCCTTGTCCAAGGATAAGGTCCACGCTGTCTGTCTCAAAGGAAAATGTCCGGGCCATTTGTTTCCTACAAAACTGTCCACGTTAAGGTTTCTCAAATGAAAATGTCCTTGCGGGGAACTCTCAAACGAGAATGTCCACGCTATCTGAGGTGTCCAACGAGAGAGAAACTCCGCGCCATGATCCTCCCTCCCTCCAATAAAGTCACCGTAGCAATCATGATTTGGCAGAGGGGTCGACGTTCCGGTCTCGTCTTGATAGGCCACCGCAGTGCGTCGCCACCTACTCCTTCCTTCCTACTTTGCTCCTCCTCAAAGTTCACAACTCTACGACATTCGGGATTTTTTCACGACCTTTTAAGCACGCCGGACAAACCAGCCCACCAATTAGCGGCCACGTGCCATTTCACAGCAGGGCCACAAGAGAGGAGGAGGTTTGGGG
>NW_004798291.1:219334-220775 GCF_000002075.1 Aplysia californica | reverse complement strand
TTTAACACACACACACACACACACACACACACACCGCCTCTCAGTCTCCCTCCCCTCACACCCCCACACATACACCCCCACGCAGACACTCACCCAGCTCCACAGGGTACATGAGCACACACCCACACATACACCTCCACAGACACTCACCCAGCTTCACGGGGTAGATGAGCACACACACACACACACACACATACACCCCCACACAGACACTCACCCAGCCCCACGGGGTAGATGAGCACACACACACACACATACACTCACCCAGCTCCACGGGGTAGATGAGCGTGTTCACGTCCAGGATGAGGTCCATCTTGAAGGACTCGCTCTCACAGAACAGGCGAGACACTGTGGGGAACACACACAAACAAGAAACACACTTAACGACGGATGCAGCGCAAAATTCAACTTAGAAGAAAATAATTTTTAAAAATTTTTGAAATAAAATTGTAGCTGTAAGAAATACAACATTGACTATCCCCACCCCCGCGCCAAAAAGAGACAAAAACAAAACAAACAAAATGCAAAAAAGTACCAAATAATCGTAGTAAAAATAAAATGGGAAAAGAAAGGGGGAAAAAGAAAAGAAAAAAAAACAAAACAGCGGATGCAGCATCCCAGCAGACAGGCCGAAATACAGGTACAAATACAAATGTACTCGGACCGAACTCGGGTCTCCTGCGTGCGACAGCGAAGCCCCTGGCTGAAACAGGTGCAAATGACGTCACGGGGTGACTTAAAAGTAGCCACTGAACTGAATGTAAAGACCCTGGGGTGCGCGTTTTAGGATAAACAAGGCCCCGAATGGAAAGGGGGGGGGGGTAGTTTTAGTAAGAGTCCTAGGGCACTTGCAACAAAATAAGGCCTTATAAGTGCCGAAGATTAGAGGTGTTACAAGAGAGTAACAAACACAAAAAGGAGTAGGAGAGAAAAGGACCACCACGATAGTTTTTGATAGGAAAGAAAGAGCAAACCACACCAGAGCACCCGCCAACCAACCACGAATGGGGGTCCGTTCGTTTGTTTGGAGTAAAGAACAGGACATCAACACAATAATGGCAATGTACTGCAGGGCGGGGTTGGGGGGTGGGGGTGAGTATGATAGATGAACAGGCAGAAATAACAGGGGAAAAGGGCCAACCAGGGGCGCCCTCCAACTACCCGCTAGGACTGGAGGGCTCAACTTCACGTGTACCCTTTCCGCATTGTTACAGAAGATGTGGACCAGAGAGGGTTTACATTTTATTAACAAAAAGCTGTATCACTGTAAACTCTCTGGTGTGGATGCACAGCAAAGGGCACACTTTCAAAAAGCCACAATAGACAACAGACATTGGAAGAAAAAAAGAAAAGAAAATAAGTAGAGCCTTCTAGTAGTATCACCACCCATCCTAGCCAGGAACATGTGTGCTGGGCTTAAAGCCAAAGAAGAAAAAACAAA
>NW_004798291.1:212563-215329 GCF_000002075.1 Aplysia californica | reverse complement strand
GGGGGGGGGTGTTCAAAAGCATGTAAATGAGCTTGGAAAGAGAGGAGAAGCGGAAGGTAGCTAACAGCTGTGATTGAGAACTGTTAGAGATTTACATCTCTTGGTGTTTTAGTTATTACTCCAACTCTTCTCTGTTCGTCCGACGCCAGAGGTGGGCTGCCTTTTACTTTTAAACATGATTATTTTACGGGGTCTTTTTTATTTATTTTTTTTTTTTTTTTGTGGGGGGGGGGGTTCTCTTTTTTGTTAATAGAATCTATTGTCTTTTATTTTTTAATACAACGCCCAGCCAGACACTATATTTTAAGGCAGAGAGGGCGGAGTGCCGGTCTAAACGTCAAGAGATTTAGTGGTCGTTGGGTTTGTAATAATTAATTGACTCTTCGCCAAAGCACTTACAAAGCGCGAGTTCGAATCTCAGGTAGGAAACTCTATTACTTTTTATTGAGTACCTCATCTTTTCTACAAGAATGCTGTATCCCACCTATTTCGGGTTGGCCCAGACCTAATAGGCAGAATAGAAATAGCTTGTCTTCCAAAGTGATCTGAATAGAGACAATTGGGACGCAAAATGTTATAACCATCAAGTTTAGGCTCTTCTGATGAAAAAAAATGGTGAAATAGGTTCGTTTAACACCATTAGTTTATTCAAAAGGCTGGATCTCCGAGTCTAACGTTCATCTCCGAAAGGACCGAACCGAGCTGGAAAGTCGTGCTAAGTCCCTTTCCAAAGGACACAACGTCGGACTGAGCTGAGGCACGATTACGGGTTAAGAAGTCTAACGATTAGAATACTGACGCCACTCTGGCTCTTTTGAATGTACATGTAGTTATGTTATACAACAACACACTGAGCGTCTGGGTACAGAGAAGCACATTGTTGACACAGAAACGGTCATTTCGTCAAAGGAATTGTGAGTTTGTTACGTCTGAGTAAAGAGAAGCACATCCACACAACAATGGCCATTTAGTGCTTGGAACAAGAAAGACTGACAGACAGACAGACAGACAGACAGACAGACAGACAGACAGACAGACAGACAGACAGTCAGTCAAACGGACGAACAGACAGACAGACAGACAGACAGACAGGACAGACAGGACAGACAGGACAGACAGGACAGACAGACAGACACACAGACAGACACACAGACAGACACACGGACAGAATCGACAGAAGGAAAGTAAAGAAGAAGGACCCACCAGTGGCGGCCCCCAACCACAAGCTCACAAAAGTTTACTCGTGGGAAAGGACAGGAAAGGAAACAAACCAGGGCCATCTGGACCATGACACAGATGCTCTACACTCTACATCGACATCGCCTCACGCCAAACTACGTATACATAATGTATCTCTTCATCAACACCACGACTTTACAACACAGTACTTTGAGAGATTGGTATCACGGCCGTATGATGGCGTATCATCAGTTAATTAGCTCTATATATTCCCATGTGCAGGATCGTGCTCTTCTTTTTTAAAGTACGCCACTTCAGTTTTGGAAACAAATGTTACGGCACTTGCAACATAAAAAGGTTAAACGGTCATACAAACGCCGAAGATTTGAGGTGATGCAAGAGAAACAAACACACAAAAAAGGAGGAGGAGGAAGAGTGAGAAGGCTGGAGAGAGAGAGAGAGAGAGAGAGAGAGAGAGAGAGAGAGAGAGAGAGAGAGAATGCAAGGGGGAGAAAGTGAGTGAGAGAGTTGAGGAGAGAAATAGCAAGATCGAGAGGGAGGGGGAGAGAGGATGGGGGTGGGAGAGGACATGTGCATTGTTTGTAGGTCAAATAAGTTCCGAGTAGATGGCCGAAGTAGACCTTTACCAAGAACTCTGACATTACGATCATGTTCACCTACAAAGCTGCTAACTTTAAAAATGTGATCATTAATCGCGAATCTAGTCTATATAAATTCCCATTACTATCATTGTTATTATTATTATCATTATTATCATTATTATTATTGCTATTATTATTATTATCATTATCAAAATTTTACTATTGATACATTGTACCTTAAGTTCATTTTAGAAAGTATATGTAAGTCCATGTGAAGCAATACTAGAAAACAAGGCATAGGTATTTTTCGATACAAAAACAGACTTCAAAAACGTATTCTCTTCCGGTGTCAGGTCTGGGGCAGTCATTGACGACCAAGGTATCCCACTCCTTCCAGTTGTCTGTTTCTTCCTCAGCTCGGTATTTCTCATTGTACTATTTGCGGCAAAGTTGATCAGGCCATCTGTGAATGTTGTTCTTTAGTCTTCCTCTGCTCTTCTTTCCCTCTATCCTTCCATACAGCTGCAGTCTCTCTACGTCCATTTAATCTGGTTATGTCGCCAAAGAATCTCAATTGTCTTTTTCTGATGGTCCTGATTATAGACCTTTCACAGCAGGTTATTAAATGTGTTAAATTGGGTTGTTGGGTTTTTTTACTTACTAGTAGACAGATTTGCACATGTGAATACTGGTGAAGCGGGTGTGATGAAAACCACGAATCGGAAAATTGTTCCAATGAACTAAAATATCTACATTTGCTCTCTCGGAGACCTCAGCAATGCGTTTGACACAGGGACGGGTAAAAACAGTCACATAGACAAATACACACTTACACTCACGCGCACACACACACTTCGAAATATTTAGCTACGTGTTCTCTCTCTCTCTCTCTGTCTCTCTCTCTCTCTCTCTCTCTCTCTCTCTCTTTCTCAAGCTTTCTTTTTACACACCTTAACTCCATCTCTCTTTCCCATACTTACCCCCC
>NW_004798291.1:208436-211099 GCF_000002075.1 Aplysia californica | reverse complement strand
ACAGACAGACAGACAGAGAGACAGACGGACAGACAGACAGACAGAGAGCAAGGCGGGGGGAGAGGAAGAGAGAGAGAGAGAGAGAGAGAAAGAGAGGGAGACAATGAGAGAAAGAGAAAATTTTAGAGAGAGATGTGTATGTGTGAGTATACATATCTTATATATATATGAAATTATGTGAGCATGTTTATGTACCAAAACAAATAGTCAAGACATTTGCCCTGCTTCACAAAACGAAACAGCCAAATACAACGGAGACAGTACAAAAAGTAAACTATTAAGAGATGCCTTAATGACCTGTCAGTAAGCAGGAACAAGGACAATTTCACAGATAAAGGGGAAAAAATGCCCCCCTCCCCCCCATTTCAAAGAAAAATGAGCAACAAGAGAGGTGGAATGCTCTTAAAATATGCGCCCCCTCCTTTTTTTTTTCAACGGCCCATTAAAATGTTAAAGTATGAAAAAAAAAAAACTTTCTAAGATACATTTCTCGTTCATAAGAAGTGTCATTATATCATTATAAAAAATATGGATGTTAATTTCAACAAGATCACATAAAATCAATCAATAAAATACTGTCTGTCTATTCAATATCAGAAACCATATCAACTATGTATTATATGAAGCAAAAAGTAAAATTGAAAATAAGGGGATCAAATAAACGTATCAAATGAAAGCATTGCACATATTCATGATATCATAATGTTAGGTTATTACTTACTGAACTTTTTCAATAATAAAAGACAATCAAGAAAACAAAACAGCTGTTCCCATTCCTAACGATCATCCTCATTACATTCTAAAGAACTTCAACAACAGGAAGGAGTGAAATCTTAGCCACTTTAATTTACTTTAGATATTGTAAAAAAAGGACCGTCCACAATGTGGTGTCAATTGCAGAAGCCACATTATCATTCACTATGTTAGCAATCAACAGACAATTTTGAGAACTAGAAGATTTCAGAATATATAGTATAATATAGGGCAACTCTTCGTCATAAAAGCAATGATAGTCTTGTCTTTCCTGTTGTCCTAAAGGAATTTCAAGTTCTCATTTTATTATCAGAAACCCACTTTCCACTGTAAACAATCCCACCTCCCAATCTCTTTTTACTTTGGCACAAAATAAAGAATTATGAAAATGGTACGGTTTCACACCTTCATCAACACTATTAGGTTACACTTAAAAAAGAAGCATGACCTCGGAGTTTAAGTAGCATCCATTCATCTCCGAAAGACCGAACCAAATAAGAAATTCGTGTGTATGGTGCCTTTGCTAAGGACACAACGCCAGACCAAGCTGAGGCTAAGACCCGTGAACCCGCATTCTCATCCCTACAGTTCCAGTGGCCTAACCACTAAGCTACCGCAGCCACTAAAATAGAATGGTATAGTTTAAACTTTTCTTGTGATTTGTACTTGAAATGGTCTCACATAGAGAAGAAGCTACAACAAGAAAAGTTGATGAGAGAAACCATTATACCCAAGAAGACTAGGAAAAAGTGTACCTTAGTGAAGTCACATATCACATCTCACAATAGAAATAAAAAAATAACATTTCCTTCTGAATTTGTGACTGTGTAAAAGTGACTTTTTTTTTTTAAGCAAGCACTTGCAATTATGGTACACATTCAGTTAATTTGCTATATATATGATGAAGAGTACAATTTTGAGCCATTAAAGTAACATTACTTCTATTGTTTTAAGCGCCGTGACAAAACAGTGCACATTTCATTCCAGAAGAAGTGCCGAGATGCTAATTCAGCAACTTGATACTGCGATAAATTGACAAAACTAGTAAAGTCCACAAACCATTTCAGAAAATTTTGCAAAAACTGAAAGGACATGTCAGGACACACCACCACAGTAAGTCACTAAGAGTCGAGCCTGACAATACTGACAGCACCTCCATAATCAAACAAAAACTGGAATCAATAAAACACGCCAGCCCCAGTGACACTGTGTTTAGTGCTCAGGAGGGGATAGTCGAAGATCAAGATAAGGAATGGAAAGAGCAGGTAGTGTTGGGTGTATGACAGCTACAAAACTCAGTTCAAGTTCTTACATGCTGTATTGGCACAGCTCCAGGTGAACCGACCCGGACTTGACCGAGCTCTCACTGCTTTTCTCAGCACAGCAACCATTGGGTAATCAAAGGGACAAAAGCAGTGTAGGGGCTTCTTCTGTTAAATGTCTTCATATTCACTTTGTTCTCACTGAACAATGAAACAAGATCACCTACTTTTTAAAGAGAGAAGCCCCAAACTTCACGCATAAGCTGCAACGTTGCATAGTGAGAAAAAAAAAATCAGCTTTTCTTGAAGTTCCTCACTATGGGTTTGCCTTTATAGAGGTCATTACTCAGCAAGTTTTAGTTTCAGTTCACGATACTTTTGTTCCAAACTTGTATCTCCAAGTAGGGGAGTATTTTACTTTTCACAATCAAGACACTTTTGAAGTAAGCAGAAAATTTAAAAAATAAGATTCAGTAAGAAAAAGATTCACAGACAAAACTGGAATAAAAAAAACACAGAATCTAAGTAAGAAGATATTTTTTTGCAAGACATGATGACACTGAATTTCCTCAGACGATATACTTCTCAAACACTTCTAGAACAGTTTATAAATTCCATGTTTCAGCTTCTTCTTCTTCTCCCCCCCCC
>NW_004798291.1:206409-208336 GCF_000002075.1 Aplysia californica | reverse complement strand
ATCAAAAGAACACCTTGTAATTTAACTGTCAACCGACAGAAGAGCTTGAACAACGAAAAAGGCCAAAATTGTAGTCAATTTCTCAGCTGTTTCAACTATAAATTACAGAAATGATACAATTTACCCTTTTTCCTTTTTTTGTTACATTCTTAAATGTCTAAAACCTAGTCCTTCTGGCCTTCTATTATAATGCGATAAAAGCACTGACTGAAAATGAAAGTCTCTAACAGTCCTGCACAAATAAGAAAGAATGAAAACTTCTATTGCTATCATAAAAATAAAAGGAACTGTGCACACATATACTCATATACACACCTGCAAAAAACCTCTTTCAGTAAGTTGCAGCATTTTTCTGCTTGTCTTCAGCTCCAACTTTCTTTGACAAGCAAGCCTCCTTACCACCAGCACTTCTGCCCCACAAATGATTTTTGATTGCAATGGCCAATAGCCCTAGCACAAGTGGCGGACATGTTATAGCACGTTGAAGTTTGCCGGGTAGAGCCTCGTTCGATCCGCGTACGTGTACGCCGTGTGTGTGTGTGTGTCTGTGTGTGTTGTTGCTAGACTACCGCGCTGCATTCACTGCATTAGCCAACGCCACCTTCACACTGGAACGACCTACTCAGCGTTTCCGCAAGAGTTCTTTTTCTTCTCCCTACTTCTCCCGCTCCATGGTGCAATGAATTGGGTCTGGTGCTAATCCCGGGGATGGATTCCAAGACAATAGTTCCTAGTCTGCACACTAAGCGCTTCGAGTCGTTGGAAAGAGTCCAAACGAGCCAGCAAACAGGTCAAAGTCAAAGAGGGCTGAGCGTGGGTTCTTGTGCGTTGAGGATCGTGAAAGTGAATCGACATATTATTTGAACAGATTAAATCATGCTTGTTGTCCTTGTTAACTTACAGTAAACAACAATAGGTGACGAATGAAATAAGACATACTCTACGAGACAACGAAAATAATCTAGATTCTAAAAATATGAGCCTACTTACCTCTGTCGAATTTTTTCCCATCCTGATCGATGTCTTTTACGTCGAAAATATCTTCGAACAACACACCAGCCATTTTTACCAGTAACTGCGATTTTCCGATACAAAGTCTACAAGAAACTGTTCGAACCAATAAAACAATCGCTTTGTATATCTAAACCTACTTCTAAGACTTCTATGAGTCACCAAAGGTAGAAGAGGTTGAAAAATCAATTGTATTCCGAGGGATGGGTACAGACATGCAACTTTCGTGTTTACTTCCACACGCGTTTAGACTGAACCGGTTTTTCAGCCGTGGAGATTTCCAAAAGGGAAGTAACTCACAACGTAACCTTAAAAGTTTTACTGCGGTTATAAACCTTTCGGCAGTGTAGTAGTGTAGCCTAAGCTTTAGGTCTCGTAGCCACGGAAACATTGTAACACAGAGAGAAAAAACATCAATGTTGTTTTATGCCAGACAGACAAAACTATGAATGAAACAACAATCATCATTTTAAAACAGTAGAGTATCAAGGCATTTCGTGAAACACATCTCCCACAAAAAAGTTCATAAAATGAAACCCACAGTCAGATGAAAGCACAACTTTCGTAGGAGAGTTTCCGTATTATATTTTACAAAAACATGTTTTCTTTTGCGGCTAAGGATAAAAAAGCATCGTTTATAATCTGTAAAACGACATAAAACCTCCGAAAGGTTATTCACAGAACAATGCGTGTCTGTGTGTGTGTTGCGTGTATGAGAATGGATTTAAGTAGGCTATAAAAATAATATGTTGTGTGTGTGTTTGTGGGGTCTTGTGTGTGTGTGTGTGTGTGTGTGTGTGTGTGTGTGTGTGTGCGTTTGTGTGTATGCTTTTGTGGGGGTGGATATATGTATGTACGTACGTATGTATGTATGTATGTATGTATGTATGTATGTATGTATGTATGTATGTATGTA
>NW_004798291.1:200954-201970 GCF_000002075.1 Aplysia californica | reverse complement strand
GACAGAGGGGAAAAAAGAAAGAGAGATAGAAAGGGAGACATACAAACAGACACAGACAGACAGACAGACAAACAGACAGACAGAAAAATAAAAAGTATTGAGTCCGTACTCAGAGCTCCGAACAGCGATAGTATTGAGAACCTACGCGAACGGCAACTACTCGATAATATCGATCATCAATGGCCGATAAGACCCGTATTACCTCCCTCCCTTCCTCTTCACTCCCTCCCTCCTCACTCCCTCCCTCCTCCCTCCCTCCCTCCGTTGTGTTGGTGCGTGGTTCCTACCTTTCCCTCCTCCCTCCTTCACTCTTTCCCTCCTTCACTCCCTCCCTCCCTCTCTCCCCCACTCACTCCCTCCCTCATTCACCCCCTCCCTCCTTCTATCCCTCACTCCCTCCCTCCTTCACTCCCTATCTCACTTCCTCCCTCACTCCTTCCCTTTCTCCCTCCCTTACTCACTCTCTCAACCCTCCATCCCTCACTCCCCCCTTCCTCCCTCCCTGAGGTGTGTTTTGTGCATGGGTGCCACACTTCCTTCCCTCCCTCACTCCCTCCCTCCCTCCCCCACTCACTCCCTCCCTCTCTTCCTCCTTCCCTCTCTCCCTTCTTCATTCCCTCAACCCTCTATCCTTCCCGCACTCCCTCCCTACTCCCCCCCCCTTTCCCTTTCCTCCCTCCCTCCCCCCTTTCCTTGACGTGTGTTAGTGCATGGGCGCCGCCAAACTTCCCTCCCTCACTCCCTCTCTCCCTCACTCACTCCCTCATTCCCTCCTCCCCCCTCCCTACTCTCCGTGACGTGTGTTGGTGCGTGGGTGTGGCACACACAAGACTGTGTCGCTGCCCGTCCCTGCTTGCCCGGTGTGGCGGCGACATGACGGTGGGTCTGAACCTGCTACTATTGCCAGTGGGTGGTGCTGCTGCTTGTGAGGGTGGTAAGGTCTGGTGGTGGTGGTGGTGGTGGTGGGCACACTACGGGACTGTAGAGGTCGGGGTCCCTCACCTAGGCGACGGTCT
>NW_004798291.1:193975-196552 GCF_000002075.1 Aplysia californica | reverse complement strand
GTGTGTGTGTGTGTGTGTGTGTGTGTGTATATCAGATAAAAGCATTTGCATATTTCAAAGGATGCATGTTGTTGCACAGAGATTCCAGATAAAGAAAACAGGATTGAAAAATATGTTCCATTTTCAAATTTAATTCCATGCTTACCTGTCACTGTTCTTAGGGATAATAAATGATTTTGACAGACAGCATAGTTTTGGGTCGAGGATTCTTTTGTTGTTGTTGATGCTGTTTTTGTTTTTGTTGTTGTTTTTTGTTTTGTTTTTTAAAAATTTCAATAGATCTAGTTGGGAAAAAAAGAAGTCTATGAATTAAAATGTCGACGAAGCTACCAACAGTGGGAAACGAGCGAGACTGCAGAGAAAATGGGAAAAGGGAGATGACTAAAACATTTACAATCTCAGAATAAATTTCTTTATCGAGAAATTACTTCCCCTGCTTTAATGACGTCCTGATGGCACAGCAAAAAAGGAAAAGTTCAGTATCAGCTTGATTTTTATTCAGGTTTCATGGTCTGTTGCTCTTACGTACGTCATCACTGCTAACACTCACAAAAAGCAGAAACAGGACCAATGAGATGCAGTTACAATATTACTATTTATTGTATGTAAAAGAAGGCACTGAGTCGCTACCCAAGAATTACAAATCTCTATCTGCTCAGTGCGTAGTTTTGAGAAATTTGACGTTTAAATTTTGAGTTTCACAACATGTTAAGGTCTTTCGAATGCAATTCTTTGAATATCTCGATAACGATTGCGAATAATCTTACAATTTTGACAGAGCAGAAAGAACATTTGGTTTTTGACTTTATGGTTTTAGTAACTCAAAACGGCCAAAAATGCCAGATGTTATTCTAATGTAGCGAATAGTTTCGATGTGACTTATATCTCCAGCAAGAGTAGTGAAGTTTCAGAACATTCTGTTTTTCACCAACTTCTCAATACAGTCGAACCTGCTCTTACGACAATCTTTCAAGACGATCACCTGTACATACGACCATTTCGCGCCTCATACTTGCGTTTTTCTCTCTAAACAAGTAGGCTATAATAAGTGGGTGGTTGGCGGGTGCTCTGATGTGATTAGCTCCTTCTTTCCTATCAAACATCTATTTATCGTCCTTATATCTCCCCTCCTTCTTTTATCATATGATTACTCTCTTGTAACACCTCTAATCTTCGGTACTTATATTACTTAATTGTTTTGCAAGTGCCGTAAAACTTTTACTAAAACTAAAATCAAAAGTAGTGTCCAGTCCATTGATAACAAACAGCCTCTGTTATTACAAGAACGTGTATTTATAACAATGATAGATCAAATCTCCGGAGGGTTTTTTTTTCTCAATAAGTGTAAGTATGAACCTGGCTATAACGGTGATTTTGCAAAGCGTCAACTTGTTTTCGATCCGCATAGTATTAACATTTGTCTCAACCAAGACATTTCACCTGTTTGTATGATCGCCTGCCTAAACACAAACTTTCAAATACATGCAACCCCCCCCCTTCCCCTTTCCCCAAATAGCGTTGGGGTCGCCGATCGATTCTGTCTCAGTGTCAGCAATACAGCCCACTGGATGGAAAAGGATCTGCAGTACTCGAATATAATATAGTTAGCTGAGGGTGCAATGATATTGGTAGTTTCCCGTCATAACGGTTATACAAGACTAGCTTATAACAGAGAAAAACTGCCGGTCCTGTCTGTCCTGTTTTATCCGAGTTTGACTGTATAATAACTCTGTCCAAAACAACCACCTGTCTGTCTCAGACAGCCACTTCGCCCCTCGGCAATGGGTGGATGTCTTGAAAAGTTTTGACGGTTTTGGTGATGGGTACTAGCATTGTTAGATTGTTTTACCCGATTTTCTGGAATTGTAAGGCCCTAATATGCCGATATGCTCGGAGCGTAGTGTGTTCATCATCATCATCATCATCATCATCATCATCATCATCATCATCATCATCATCATCATCATCATCATCATCATCATCATCATCATCATCAAAGCAGGAAAAAAAATCACATGTCGCTAGGACCATGTTGAGCTAGCGAGACTGCGGTCGGACCATCATTGGAGCTTGAGATGGTATAAGAACTTTGTAAATGAAGAGCTGAGCCCACGTTGCCAAAGATGCAGCCATGAAAAGGAGGATGCCAAATATATGTTTGAATGTCCAGGAACAATGGCAATTCGAATGGAGTTGTATGGACGAGTGGAGGTGCATCTAAGTATTTTGACAATGGAGCCGAAAAAGAGCCTTGCTCTCGCTCGAAGATTTCTTCGTGGAGTCCACCAAGCCCATTAACGAAACATAAAAAATCATCATCATCATCATCATCATCATCATCATCATCATCATCATCATCATCATCATCATCTGCCTCTTTTACCGTAATAATGGGCATTGCCGGCCGACAAGGACTCTCCAGCTGTCTCTTACTCTTATCTGAACGATCGTTTCCACCTTTGCCTCATTTCCAGGTTGACATCGGCCTTCCTCTCTTCCTCCTCCCTTTGGGAATCCATCTTAAGCCTTGTCTTGTCACAATCACCAGCCGCACACACACACACACACACACACACA
>NW_004798291.1:189232-190552 GCF_000002075.1 Aplysia californica | reverse complement strand
TTGTTGTTGTTGTTGTTGTTGTTGTTGTTGTTGTGGTGGTGGTGGTGGTGGTTGTTGTACATACAAGACAAAATTTTATTTTTCAGTTCTTGAAAGAGTTTTACGGTAAAGTAAAGTTCTTCCCGAACCGATCCGGACATTGGGGATTTCCTTGTTAGTGAGACAACTTACAGGGCTTCGGCATATTGTGGAAGAATGGCCAGTTACTTTCCAAGCAGATTTTGCTTCCCCATCTCGAAGTCAGGTACCCATTACTGCTGGGTGGGCAGGAGGGGGCGAAAAAGAATCCTTGTCCGAACCGAGTCCGAGGCTCGAACCCGGACTTTCCGCTTTGGAGACGAGCGCACTAACAGCTCCTCCACCGCACTCTCCAGTTTTACGGTACTTGACATAAAATGAAGGTCATATATTATGTGCCGAGAATTAGACGTTCTACAGGGGAGTAAAATTAACAAACAGACTTTAAAAAAGAAGGAGAAGAGATAAGGACAATAGATGTTTGATAGGAAAAAAGGAGTTAACCACCCACACCAGAGCACCCGCCAACCACCCACTCAAATGTTCCAGAGCATCCTCCGACCACCTACTCAAAATTTTTATTCAATAGAGATTCAACACAAAGCCGAAATAATATATTTCTTCTTACTTTGAATTTTGTAAAAATGTTTGCAAATCTTCGAGGACATATTGAATAAGCTTTGGTTACGTTTCAAACGGTTTTACATCAGGCTAGTAAAAACGTTTTTGTTTCATTGTTCCTCTCAGGAATTATGAATAGCCAAAAAATTATAAGCCTTTTGACCATAGCATTAAACTGCATTTTTGGTGATGCTGAAAAGGTGTAGGCTATCTCTGATAGACCTTTAGGAGTGTGTAAAAATCGAAAATTCTCAAGATTTGGACTTCAGTGATTACTTGCGACAGAGACGTCATAGACTTGTACAGTTGAAAAGGTTAAAGACGGCCGTCCATTGCCGAGAAGGAAAGTGGCCGTGTTAGACTGTCATTATAATATAGTAGACCCCCCACACACACACACACAAAACAGACACAAGGGAGAAAACGGAAAGTTGCCTTGTACTGATGATTGTCTTATACATTGCTTGGTTGGCGGGTGCTCTTGTGTGGTTTTCTTCTTCTTTCCTATCAAACATCTTTCGTCCTTATGTCTCCTCCTTTTTTGTGTTTATTACCCTCTTGTAACAATTCTAATCTTCGGCACTTACACAAAGATAGTTCATAACAAGATGGGCCACTTCTCTCTTTGAGCCAATTAAAAAAGTGTCTTCAAAATTCGGTGGCGCCCTCTTCACAAAACCG
>NW_004798291.1:186412-187578 GCF_000002075.1 Aplysia californica | reverse complement strand
AGTTTCTTTCCCTCTGTAGTTTCTTTCCCTCTGTAGTTTCTTTCCCTCTGTAGTTTCTTTCCCTCTGTAGTTTCTTTCCCTTACCCTCTGTAGTTTCTTTCCCTTACCCTCTGTAGTTTCTTTCCCTCTGTAGTTTCTTTCCCTTTCCCTCTGTAGTTTCTTTCCCTCTGTAGTTTCTTTCCCTTTCCCTCTGTAGTTTCTTTCCCTTTCCCTCTGTAGTTGCTTTCCCTTTCCCTCTGTAGTTTCTTTCCCTTTCCCTCTGTAGTTGCTTTCCCTTTCCCTCTGTAGTTTCTTTCCCTTTCCCTCTGTAGTTGCTTTCCCTCTGACTTACCTTTTTCTACTTGCACAAAAAAACCGTTATTGCGCTGATGCCCTTTTTGTACTTGAGGCAAAAACCCCACCAAAAATACAACCATCCCAAGAACACGTATATATTCAGTTTTTCTCCACGACAGGCAACAAAAGCAGCAGCCGCGGAACAAGAAAACCGGGAAGACCGGACAGATGGAGAAGAAGACAAAGAAATCCCGCGCGGACCAGAGCGAGAGGGGAGAGAGGCGTGTGCCTGGAGAGGCGGAGCTTGTGGAACAGAACTTGGAGGTGACCAGTACCATTTTCGTTGGTCATTGTTTATCATAATATTATTATATTATGCATATTATTAACAAAACAAGAAGAGACAAAATTTAAAATGAAGTCATAAGGGACACCGTGGGAGCAACACCAGTCCTACCACACATTGAAAAACAAAAGGTCAAGTGGTTCGGTCGGACACCTCACGCGGATGCCCTCAAACCATCCAGCTCTGAGAGCATACAACAGTAAATATTCAGGATGAAGAGCCAGAGGAAGACCAAGGCGACGATGGAGTGAATCTGTGGCAGACACCCTCAGAGCCCACGGGATGTCCCTCCTACAGGCCACACACCTTGTTGCAGACAGACGCCTGTGTCTCCCCGCGACACCCCAGGGTACAAGCGGAAGAAAAAAGTAAAGTAAAAGTAATATTATGCATGGCATCCGGGGTGAAATCGGGCGCCCGCAAAAATAATCAGATTGAAGAAATCAACATCTCTCCGCCAGTTTGGCAATTTTTATCTATTTGTTTGTTTATTTGTCTTGTTTGGGTTTTTTGTTGTTGTTGGTTGGGTTGTTTTTTTTTGGGG
>NW_004798291.1:183760-185355 GCF_000002075.1 Aplysia californica | reverse complement strand
AAAAATAATAAAAATAATAATAATAATAATAATAATAATAACAACAACAACGAAAACAATAATAAACAACTGTGCTATCGTGCTATGTAGTCTTAATTTTGTTTTTCAATCTGCTGACGTCAGATGGTGCGGACCCAGCTGTGGGAAGAGTGTGTGTCCAGTCAGGAGATAGGGGCCGCTCGGACAGTGGTCAGCCAGACAGAAGAGAGTGAGACCATCAGGGCCTACATGCAGGAGAACAGCGTTGGGGAGCTGTTTGAGGTAGGCGTTGCCTAAGTTTGTTATAGTCAGGGTGTTACGGCACTTGCAACACAATAAGAGTAACACAGATGGACAACACTAAAACTGGACTGGCCTGCGTGTGCAAGGGCAGCTCGTGGCCGTGACGGACGAAGGGTCATTACACACCAAACTCTGAGTCAGATACGACACCATGGCACCTCCAGGTGGCAACACATTAACCCTATCCGTGCGCTCTGGGGTCATTTTGTGTCCCCTGTGTTGTATTTTTCACATTTTAGAATATTTCTAGTACGACGATGATCTCTTTGAAACTTTCAGTATTTCTCAAAAAAATCATTTTGACAGACTGCTGTGTAAAGCGACACAGAGTTCCCCGCGTCGTATGGATACGATAGTAAAACACGGCGTACAAAAAGGGTTAAGGTCACTCTTGTTTGTTGTCTTTGTTTTAGTCAAAGTTTTACGCCACTTGCAACACAATAAGATCGCTCTTGTCTGTTTTAGAAAGAGTTTTTCGGCACTTGCAACACAATAAGATCTAAAAGTGTCGAAGATTAAAAGCGTTACAAAAGAGTAACATTTACATGTATACAAAAATGAGGGAGGGGAGATACGGATGATAGATGTTTGATAGGGAAGAAGAAACAAACCACACCAGAGTACCCGCCAACCACCCACATTAACTATGTGTCTTTCTATGTGCAGTCGAACTTGCTCTAACAGCCACCTGTATAAGACAATCACCTGTACGAATGGCTACTTCCCAGTTCGCCCCTCGAGTTATGTTTACTTCATGACGCCCACCTGTCTAAGACTGCCACTTTTCTGCTCGGAAATGAGTGGCCGTCTTTTACCCGGTACCCATTGGATGATTGGTTCGGATAGATTCGGTTCGGTTTCTGGCGGCTTCAGTGCACAATACAATTTAATATAAAAAGAGCAACTGCCCAAACCGATCTCTCATACAACACGCAGCCTTAAGAACAAACGCTTGTTATTAAAGGTCATCATCGGTTTTGTCGGTTTTGCCTCTCCCGTGGAGGACAATCCAGTTAGCTGCAAATCGAAATAAAACGAATCGAACCGAACCGATGATGCCAATGGGCACAACCTATTAGACAAGCTGGCCTGTATATCACCATCCCTTTGACCTGACATGGACTATGACAATGGCAATCTTTATTCATCTCGCAGGGAGAAATTTGCCTTGGTCGTTAACAATGGCAGTAGACGTTACAAAGGTTAGGTGCACTCACGCAAACGCACAACAAGACAGGACATTAGTAAATACATGTCTCACGTGTTGGGACAACCTGGTCCGTAAAACATCCTCTCTCCCTTTCTCTCTCTCT
>NW_004798291.1:180204-182590 GCF_000002075.1 Aplysia californica | reverse complement strand
CGTTGGATGCCTCAAGACATTGTTTTAGGTGTCAACATCATTTCAGCTTTCTAACGGGCTGGTCCTGTTGGGCAGGGTGGAAGCAGCCTACCTCTTTTATTATCTAGACAAACACCCCCAGCAAAGAGAAGGGGGGGAAATGAAATTTTTACTTTAAAAGAATGGACAACTCTCGGATCATTTGATATTTGCTAGGTGGAAACTGTTGTTTTGTATCAGATAGAGCAATATTTCTCATAAGGAATCAAATAGATAAATAATTGTATTAATGATGATGGATGTTGATGATGATGATGATGATAATAATAATAATAATAATAATAATAATAATAATAATAATAATATGTCGTTTGAATAGCCTATACTTTCTTTTCCATGTTTTGTTGTTAGTTTAGACCTTAGACCAATAATATCGCTGAATCCATGTCTTTGTGCACTTCTACTTGCTAGATCTACTAGATTAACATACTTCGGCACCATGTATAATGATTCCTAATAAAAATACGCTTACAGAAAATTAATTTCCTCATGTGTTGTTCATTGTCTCTTACTTCAAATTGTATTGTTCTCTGCAATTCAAGTCTGAACTGAAAAGTAAATTTTGTCTGATAATTACGCGGGTTGTCGCAAAACCACTTTATTTTTGTGCGTGTGTGTGTGTGTGTGTGTGTGTGTGTGTGTATGTGTGTGTGTGTTTTGTTTGTTTGTTTTGCTTTTAGTAAGAAATTACAGTTAGTTTGTTTTTACTTTAGTTAATATCCATTGGTTCTGTTCTTGTTGTATAGATCTACGTGTTATTATGTAAACAGTTGCCTTTGAACCACAAAAAAACTATTAAAAAAAACAAACAAACAAACAAACAAAAACACAAACAAACAAAAATAAAAAAAATATAAGGCTACCGTACCTCATTCCTGTAGTTACCATTTTGAAAAAAATTCAGTCACTATGCAAACTCGCCCCGTGAGGGATTGGTAGATCTGGCTTTGGTGTGGTCAGCTTTTTATTTCTTATTAACAAGCATCTGTCGTCCTTTTTTCTCCTTCCTCTTCCTTTTCTTTTGACATGTATTATGTATGTTACTGTATTGTAACACTTCTAATCTTCGGAACTTATTTTATTACATGCTTGTGTTGCAAGTGCTCTACAACTCATACTAAAAACTAAAACGTCACACTGCTTTGGAATTTGGTTTCGATTTGAGTGAATTTTCGCTACCGTATTTTGTCGTTCGAAAGAAAATATTCTTGTTTATGTTTGTTTGTCTTCGTCGATGTTTTTAGACGCTGATTCATTATTATTTTTTAGCAATTACAATAATGTCCCTGTAGGATTCCTGCTGAACCAGGATGGCATATATATACAGGTAAGATCTAAACTGTATCGATAATGGCGTAAACTGTTAATTTATACTATTACGACATACAAGTAGATTAGATCTTTACGTCGTTTTTAAAAAAAAGATAATTCTATGTAAGCTTGTGTGTTTTCTCTTCCTCAGTGTACCCTATTGGACTGAAATCTTTTGAAGGTAAGCTACTGCTGCTGTTATCAGAAAAACCAAGAGTATCATCACACTGACTGATCGGACAACATTTCACTCACCACACACAAAGGTTTCTGACTTTCCAACTATAATAAATGTTTTTAGATAAGTAACATTTAATCTTATTGATCACCGTGGGGGGAAACTGGGTTACGATGGCAAACATACATTTAGTTGTTGTTGTTGTGGGTTTTTTTTAGTACTATTAGATCTAGTAGAGTTTTTACGGCGCTCGCAACTGCATGAGGTCATTTGAGCGCCAATACATACATCTTATATTAAATTTAGTTTAAAACACAAATAATATAGACTATTATAGACTACATAGAATACCAAAACGCACACATTTCAAACCAATGCATGACAATTTCGGAAACATGCCTTTGCTAGATCTCTGTTAATAGTCTGTTGTGCCAAAGTTAATTACGAGAATGTCTTTCATTCATAAATCTTTTCAAGAAAAATAACCCAAGAGGAAATAGTGATGGAAAAGGTAGGAGATAGAGAAACCTGTGTGAGTGTGTGTGTGTGTGTGTGTGTGTGTGTGTGTGTGTGTGTGTGTGCGTGTACGCATGTGCGCGCGAGCATGCGTGTGCCTTTCCCTCATACTCCCGAGTCTCTTTCCACCTTCAAACATCGTTTTTCTTTGTGCGCATCTCTCCGTTAAGTGCAACTTCATTTCTATCAATTCTTCTCTACCTGTCTCCTTTTCTATTCGGTAAATAGAAAGTACATAAAGAGGTTGGTAAGTACGTAATGAGTTAGTATGTACTGATGAGTAAATAAATATTCATATTTTATAAACACAGAGAGAGAGAGAGAGAGAGAGAGAGAGAGAGA
>NW_004798291.1:165491-178759 GCF_000002075.1 Aplysia californica | reverse complement strand
TGTATGTATATGTGTGTATATTTGTGTGTGTGTGTGTGTGTGTGTGTGTGTGTGTGTGTGTGTGTGTGTGTGTGTGTGTGTGTGTGTGTGTGTGTGTGTGTGTGTGTGTGCACGTGTGTATGTGTATGTGACTATCTCTACCCTTTGCCTCTACCCACAGTATGCTTGCTCCAAGATATCCAACAACGGCTTCCTCAGTGAGTTTGACACAGACGGAGAGCGTGCGTTCATCATCAAGCAGATTGGTGAGTACATAAAAAGGGGGCGTGGGCTCTCGTGGCCTTGAGGTTAAGGTGTCTGCCTCTCATTCAATAGGTCCTATTGAATGAGAGGCAGACACCTTAACCTCAATTAGGTCCCCAGTTCGAATTCGGAAAGCGACGGAAATTTTTCTTCTCTAAAATTGTCTCCTTTCACCTTCATTCCCGCTCTCTGACAATGCTCTGCCGTCAGCTTTCGTCTCCACTTTCTGCCCCCACCCCCTCACCTCCTTTGCCCCCTTCTCTGGGCTCCTCTTCCTGTGGTATTTCTACTGCTACTCCCCGGCTCCTTTTAACTGCTGTCTTTCAGCTACACCCATGATCTTAATATGGTAGATCTACACCTAGCTTTTTCGGAAAAGGGTGAAAAATCTCGGAGGTTCCGTGTGCAAGTTGCGCACGTTAAAGATCCCTTTGTACTGTAGTCCAAAATCGATAAGAGTAGGCATCGGCCGCCACCCGTACAAATTTCAGAATTCCCTACCAACTTAAAATGTTTAATGTGTCCCCCGCGCTCATATTATGACTCCTACTACTACACTACACTGTACTTATTTAGCTGCCGGTTGGTCTACCATTTCTTCTTTTTCCATTTGGTCTCCAGGGCCGCGCCTGATCAGGCAATCTTTCTCTGGCATTCTTGTCTTATCATATAATTTATAGTACCGGTATAGAACTAGCATCTGCGTTTGTCGCGGTTTTCGACATTTTTTCGTCCGCGAATCGCGGCTGCGATTTTTGCATTTTTCAAAAAAAGACAAAACAACAAAGCAACTTCATAACATATTAGACTTGTGTTTTGATAAGTGTAAAGATGTCCACGTGTATCTATTTTCATGCAGAGAATATAAATAAGTACATTACGTTACATTCTATTTATATCGCTGTTTGTCTTTTATTTTTCCCTCTTTGTTGTGTTGTAATTTGTTGGTGTGTGAATTTTTCTAAATATTGTTCTGATGATTTGTTTTTCTTGTGTGTGTGTGTGTGTGTGTGTGTGTGTGTGTGTGTGTGTGTGTGTGTGTGTGTGTGTGTGTGTGTGTGTGTGTGTGTGTGTGTTTATACAGCGTGCTGTCATTTAATTTGAAGCTCTTCCTACCCTTTTAAAATATAAATGTGTTACATTAGAGCTTGTCTCTACCTAAACCGAATACTGACACTGGCACGCCCCAACCGTGTGTGATTCCATAATTTACATGTAATATCTTGTAGGCCTACTTTTTCTTGAATTGCACATGTTTATGGTTTAAACAGCCAAACTTCGGAAAGGTGGACAAGCGCCATAATTTGTTAATTTTTTAGATTATTTATCCGGACTGTTCTAATTTTGATTTCATTCTATTGTGAAACCTTTATTTTTCACGATTGTATACACTGGGTGACTACAAATGATATTCAGGATGCTTAAAACAGAGCACAAGAAATTCTTGCGCTTTAGATGAAGTTACCTCTATCAATATATTGCTATATATAGGCTACGTCGTCACAGAAAGTTGAAAGCCTGAAAATTAATGGCAACTTTTTGGGCAACTTTTGCCACTTTTTGTAGCAACTTTTGTAGAGAAAAAAATGGCAACAAACGCAGATGCTAGATTGAGCACTTACAAATGCAGGTACGATAATTATTACATGTATTCAGATAGACAGAATATATAACCTAAACAATGGGATTAACATACCCACTGGGTTAGGAATTGACGGAGAAATGGGCGGAAAATCGGACACACAAACCAAAGCAGGCAATACACACTGTCGGACAAAGACAGACGCGTGATCTGGGATATAGGGGCGGCTTCTGGGGCTAAAATGTGCGAGTGCACAATTAAGCTATGGCAGGTGGAAGATAATCAAGGTAATAATAAATGGGGGGGGGGGGGGGGGTATACTTTTAATATCTTTGGGTTGGTGATGATCTAATGCTTTTACCTTCATTCTTTTTATTTGTCGCGTTGGTTCCTAAAACTCATAATATTATTAAATTTTGTTAGCTAAAAATCAATTCCATTCATCTTGCACAGGAACTGAACACTCAGTAGATCTAATAACCTTGTCACCACTCCACTAAAACACTATTCAAAGGCACAACTCAACAGACGGTGTTTTAGTGGAGTGGTGAAAGGGTTATTACTGAGTGTTCAGTTCATAAGCTATGTTAAGTTAAAGCGCGTGGACTTCGGCCTAACATAGTAGATGTTTTACGGCACTATGGGCCGTTAAGGCGCCAGCGAGGATCTTGTATTGATAAAACATTTGGCTAGTGCTGGTTGCGGGCTTCTTTTATTTTCTGTTTGTGAGCACTTTACAGAATACATGTAGAACATTTTAAACATTTATTGGGCAGCACTGAACGATCGTGCTCTATGGACGAAATGTCCCTGGTCTGGGAATATTTCAATTTGTTTGTTTGAGTCAAAGAGGTTATAAATAAGTCAAAGAGGTTATAAATAGTACTGTGGTCAAACCTGCTCTAACGGCCACTTGTATAAGAAAATCACCTGTACAAATGGCCACTTCTCATTTCCTCCTTTGTGTATTTTTTACATTATATTTATAATGACACTGTGTCATGTAAGGCGTTCTATCTAATACGCCCACTTTCCTCCTCGACAATGGGTGACCGTCTTTATGATTAAACACTTTCGGCTGTATTTATAACATCTTTGGCTAGAGTAAAGAAAAACATATCGACACGATAACGTGGGTGGTTGTGGGGCTTCACTGCCATCATTTCATTGTTATATCATCAAACTTGCCATTACCTCCTCTCAAACTTCTTCTAATCTACCAAACGCGGCCTGTTGTTCTGTCTTGAATCTAGAGCCTTATGTGTTCGCAACTGAACGGATCCACATCGGGGGAGAAAATCTGAACACTGGGGGCGGCTATAGTACCGGAAGTAACAGCAGCAGCAGCAGCAGCAGCAGCGGAAATGATCCTCCTACGTATTACCCTCCAGAGACGAGAGAGTGCAACGCGCTGGTCAAACGCTCCCCTAGCCGCTTTGACGTAGTGGTGGTCAGCTGTACACGACTCGTGGCCAGGTTCTTGTGCGAGATTGACGACTCTGTATAAGAGAAGAGGGACGACACAGGCGCTTGTCTTCTTCTCTGTCGTCTGATGAAACAACAACATATTAAACTGTTGTGTAGTGTAAGGGATGGGGAGCTTCTTGTTGAAGTAATAATGCGGGTTTACTTTTATTAATGCATCGAAAAATAAAACGTTTGGATTCAAATGCAGATAATTTCTGGAGCTTTCCTGGTTTGCTGCAGAAAGGTTATTCGTGAAAATGAAATATTCCTGTGTTATTTACGTCACGACACGGTGGAATCAAGTGCTCGTCATTTTTTTAAATGTCTAGGCATACGAAGTTATTGGTACGTACAAGTATCATCCTAAAACTGGTTCATTTGTCTCCCCTTTGATGACACCCCCCCCCCCCATACTTCTAACCTCTATCTTGGTTGAAAAGAAATCGAGATAAGATATTTTCGAGTAAGGAGGTGGGGGTAGTCTGGTGGCAGAGGTAAAATTAGCGAGAGAATAGTCACCAAAGTTTGGGGACTTCCAAAGCTTGATTGTCCTTGGAAACAGCATTTTGTTGTGTCTTTCATCGACGTTTTTCATTAAAAATCCACACGTTTGTTTGTTTGAGTACAGATAAGAACATCAACACATATTGGTCATTAAGTGCTTGCAAAAAAGCAAGACAGACATACACAATAGAGGGAAAGTAAATAAATGGGACCTACCAGTGGTGTCCTCCAACCACCCGCAAAAATCCACACTGAAATGCGTTTTTAAATGCGCATGCGGTGTTGAGCCAAAATAGAAAAAACATTTTTGGTGAAAATTGCCCAATGAGAAAAATATTGTTTTCTCCGATTTCAGTAACAGACAAGAACTTGATTTTACCACGATACCATTTATTTTTTTGTGTCTGTTTATTTATTTTTCTTTCTGCTTCGAAAAACAGTGCAATCGGGAAATTAGGTCAGATGTGAAAACGGAGTTACAATAAAAACAGCCGATGCAACACAATTATTGTCGTTAGTACTTTTGTATGAATCGATTTTCTTTGGTGAACTTTCTATTTGGCAACTATGGCGTAGCCTACATGTTAGGCGCTTCACGATTCCCTTGTGGGGAGGATTTCTGTTGGGTATCTCAGTCTTTCTGCGTACTTAGAAAGCCTTGAAGGATCTCCAGGACTGAGGAATCTTAGAATGTTTCAGAATATCGGTGTCTGCATGGGTAATTATACTACTATTTAATACACTGCCAGGGGTTCACAACTTATTTTAGGAGCAGCCTACTGTACGGGGATTGTTTCTATCTTAAGCATTAATTCATAAAGCATGCAAGTCATTCTCTGAAATTTGGACAAAACTGAAGACAAAGAAAGCACCTGGAATCTACATCAGAACCGTGACAAACGTTTTTGTTATTTTTCAGTAGTTAAAAATTGAGAAGGAATTAACGTTACCGGTACTTACCCATAACAACACTATATTTTAGCATGCCCCTTGATGATGTCTTTATTCGAATAACAGCTTTATTTGGGAAGCCCCGGAAATTGGATTAGCTGGGCGATTGTCTGTATGAGTTTGACAAGTGTGAGCAAAGAGAAGAACATTGGCACATTAATGGTCATTTGGTGCTGGGAAAAAGTAAGTTAGACATACAGAAACAAAAGATGGAAAGTAAAGAAGTAGGACCTACCAGTAGTGCCCTCCAACCACTTGCTGGGTGATTGCAGAATGACCAGGACTAATAAAATTCTCATAAATAACTAAGGAAACTCCAGAAAGTTGCTGTGCATAGCATGGAATAGAATGATTTATTTCATAGCACAAACATCAACAATAGGCTTTTGAAACTGCCACATTATCATAGCAGCAAACAGCAGTAATTTAATTTGTCCCCCTCTCTCTCTCTCTCCTGTACACGGATCAGGGGGCCACTTACGTCACCCATAGGCACACCTCACACAGTCAAACATTAGACTATCTACACACACAGACTGTCACGGTAGGGACCGTTCACAAATGACATCAGCTCAGAAGGGGGGGGGGGGAATAGAAGGTTAGTGAAAGTTGACTAAAGTTGACATTGGGGGGGGGGGGTGTACTTACAAAGTTGACGCCAACCCTGATGCTCTAAAAATTGGGGAAAATAGATACGGAAAGAAAGGAACAAAAAATATTAGAGACCAAATTTTCTTGGCCTAAAATTAACAGTTAAATCGGACAATTTTTTTTTTTTGGGGGGGGGGCTAAAAACTAAAATTAACAATCACCTCCCCATAACACAGACTGCTAGACTTACTTAGTCTCTCCTTATACCGCCAGGTACATAAGGGGGAGAGCAGTCGACGCCACCCGAGTCTATCCCGAGCCACTATCTGCTAGACGCTTCATTAAAACTACAATATGAGTGAAAATGGGCACGAAAATAAAATGCATCCTGGACAGGTTCTATCTAAATGCACATGTACATTTTGGTTGACATCAACGGGGGTGGTGGTGGTTGGTGTGTTCCTGGGTAAGATGACAGAAGATGGCAAGGGGGAAGGGGGTCGTTTTGGCCAAATTAAATTTGTGAATGGTCTCTACCAGTCAGCTGGAACACGTCCCGAGCACACACACCACAGTCACATCAGTCGACTCCACTCGTGCCATCACACTTCATACTAATTAATCACTACACAGACACAGTCGCCACTGGTCAAGGAATCAAAATGTAAGAGGGCACAACATGAATTATTTAGCAAGCTACATTCCAAGGGCCACAAGTACACATCATAATTTACACTCAACGTTCTACTAACATACACACTCATGTACAGTGTATTACCACAAATTTATAAACAAACATACAAAAATTCTTAAGTTTGCAGCTGGAGAAGCGCACATCGACACAAAAACGGTCATTTAGTGCAAGGAAAGAGCAGGACAGACAGACAGAAAAAAACGCAGAGAAAGAAAAGTCGTGACCTATCGGTCTGCAACCTCCAATCACCCACGAAAGACTCCATTGCACAAACTTTTAGTCTTACTCAAACACAAGTAACACACACACACAGAGATCAGATCAAAAGGAAGCCAGTTTTCTTTCACAAGCTGAAGGCTCTAGCATCCAGTGTTCCTCAGTTCACAGATACCCCACTGTACATCTTTGAGCACAAGACTGTCACCAGCAGGCCTCCGTACGCTAGTGCTGTGCCATTTTGAGGAAACAGAAATTCATCGAAGCTTCGAAGCATGAGCTCATTTTATGCAATTCGAATACCTCCATTGAATTTTTTTGTTATATACGATATCAGATAAAGAAAGCCCAGACCTATCTTCCACTATTCAACATTCGTTAACTATTCACAGCGCCATCCAATGTTTTTTTCTCTCCTTATCATTATCATCATAATGGAGCTAAACCAGTTTATGGGGACAATAAAAACTTTTTACACAGGTGCCCATAAAATCTGCAAAAATATGATTCAGACAAAAATTGTCCCAAAGCGTTACGTGGGCATATTTTCAAAGTTCGGAAACTACCTTTTGATTTCTCAGGTTTGACGGGTTTTTCCTGTAAATCGAAGCTCTTAGATGTTTTCACTCTGCCATTAACAATTTCATATTTTACTAGGGACTACTTCAGTTTCATATTGTGCTTCTTTGTGCATGTGAGACAGCTGCTTCTTCCACTTCCAGAACTAGAATCTCGATATCCAACTCTGTTTGGATGTGTACTGTCGATGGATACTTCAGGCCAAACTTCATTTTATGGACTTTTTCTAGATACATTTGGTACAGTCATGTTCTCAACACGTGTTCGTTTAGACCCGCAAAATGTTTACTTCGTTGTATTGAAGTTTTCAAAATTTTGGCGCGTATTTCATTTGGGGCGTAGTTTTTTAGAGCAAGACGCTCTACATCTAGATCTCTCTATATCCTAGAAGTATAATTTGGAGTAAAGAATTCAAGACTGATATTGGAGTAGTTTGCACGACAAAAGTGCCGTTTGTGCTTTGTGACTAAAGGGTCATGGGTTTGAACCCTGCCATGGGGCCGAAATTATGTCCTTGGTAGAGGTATGTTGTATGACTTTTCCTCCCTTCGTCGAAGTGGGAACGGGTATCCGACGGTAGGCTGGAAAGATGTCTTGTATATATATAATAAGCCCAGCAATAACTTGCGCTATTAGAAGCGTCATTGAATTGTTTTTTCTTAAATATGATAGGCCCAGACCTAACTTCCGCTATTCGAAGCACAGTCGTATTGTTTTTTCTTATGATAAGCCAAGACATAATTTCCACTATTCAACATTTGCTATCTATTCACAGAGCACTTCAAGAGTCAAGTGCCCTTGCTTGAGCTATCCATGGTGTGACGCGTGAATACATTGTATATTGAATAGTAAGGGATATTCTCTAGAGGAAAGTTTTATAACTCTTGTCGGCTCCTCTTATCACTCTGTATCGTACCATCAAATAAAGAGCATTTCTGTATATTTATCTCAATGATTTTAGATATAATATGCTCCAATTTTACTACGTTAGAGAAAAATGAGACGAAAATCCATTTATCAGTTCCTAAAAAATCACCTGGCATTCGAAGGGTTCTGCCATGTTTCAAATAGCTGTGAATAGTGCAAAAATCATGAATGTCGAATAGTTAAGTCGAATGGGCACAGCTCTACCGTACGCACACACACACATGCACAGACACTTTACTGTAAATCTTCTAGCAGCACAAGACTGTCAGCAGCAGGCCTCTGTACACACACACACCTACGCATGCAGACACACACACAATGCAATGAACAGCTTATCACAGCTGAGTTGTTCATATATGCGCATTTTCCCTCAGAATGCATCGATAGTGTAATCGTATCAACAAAAAATATACAATCTGGAAAAATAATCTATTTTATGTACTTATAAATATATACAGAAGCACCGCCATCCCCAAAGCATAATTTGTCCCCAACTAGAAATAATGCAATGACATTTCTGAGACCGTAAAAGCTCTCAGTGAAGTTGTTCATGTCAATGCTGCAAAAACAAATGATACTATAGTTTGTTTTCTTTACACTTTCCCAACAAAATGCGGCTTGCGAATGTGGCCTCACTGGACCAAAAGCCGCAAAATATGCCTTGGTCGGCTCGCTACCTATTCCAATACAGTAATGAAAAGACATGAAAATCTCGGCCGATCCATGTTTTCGAAATAATAGAATAGACTTCCTGTTGGTGGATATGAAAGAACATATAGCACAGAGAGATGATTTTTAGTAATTTCAGCGCTTTTTTTTGGTCCCCCCTCGAAACGCAAAAATGAAACGAAAAGTGCTCCCCTGACTTATAGTATGTCCCATATTTTCACTCAGAGAGATTTGATTTTATCTCGTTTTAACCGCAGTCAGACGAAAGTGAACAAGTTATAATGATATTAAGAATAAATTGGCTAGAGAAATAACAACTTGATGAAGCAGATTATCCATACAAATGAAGGTGGGATGGCTTCTACTTTCCCCATGATTCGGTTACGGAAAGAGTCCCGCTCTCTTTCTCTCTCTCAGGAGAATCTATCTAACAAGCCCCTCCTTCTCTCTCTCTCAGGAGAATCTATCTAACAAGCCCCTCCTTCTCTCTCTCTCAGGAGAATCTATCTAACAAGCCCCTCCTTCTCTCTCTCTCAGGAGAATCTATCTAACAAGCCCCTCCTTCTCAAAGGGAAACTCACTTTGCACATTGTCCCTTTTCGGGATATACCAAGCAAAGTTTAGAACACATACATCAACTATCAGCAACATCTTTTGATTGGAGTTTTTAAGGTGACTTCTGTGCAGTTTCGAGACAAACAGGGCTTACAATCATTCTTTATTTGCCTTAAATACACGTTGACTTGATAAATCCAACTGAGAAGTTTTGTGAGAATTTGTTGGGGCTGTCTGCCATCTGAACTGTCTGGATCTAAATCAGAGATGCTAATGACAAAAAGTCAAAAAGGAAGAAAATCATTGGTGCCACGACCAAACTGAAACATCCTCCAAATCTCTTGTAAAACGACTATAAGAAAGGAAAGTACACTCTAGTAAGAGCAAGAGTAAGTCAAGGCTAAAAAATCTGGAATTCCGCGGATCCGAGGAAGATGAGCACCACTGCCAAATATAGGGCATCATCTGTGACTGGTGCATGACTTTATCTCACAGAGCACAAATTATCGTAACAAATCAGAACACATTCTTAATCTAACCATGGCCTCACATGAGTGGAGAGTTCATTTGGTAACTGTGGTTTATGTTTGTTTAAAACTTTCATGCTAAAAAAAAATCTTTAAAAAAATCCCTGTTGAGTACTGAAAGAAAGCCTGAAGGGGACATGGACCTTTTCCAAATGAACAAAAACCCTCTACTTTCCGAGTAAAAAAAATTGTCAAAAAGCACATTAACACCATAACCGCCACATGCAAAATGAACAGAAAGAAACAACAGAGGAGAGAAAAAAAAAAGTAAAGACCTACCAGTGACGAACCCCGCTCCCTAGTCCTCAACCAACCACAAATTACGTGGGGGTGTGTGTGTAAAAACCTTTCCTACTAATCCCTCAATGATACAATTTAGCAAGCATTTACACAGCTCTGACATTGTATTGGTGGGTACAATCCGCTGGTTAGTAAAAAATATACATCACATACACATCTATATATATATATATATAGAAAATACTACGCCATTTATGTAAAGTATGTGAGCAAGAATAATCAACTCTCATTATAATATAAACCAAAATGGGGGTCCAAGAACCTGTCCCCCACCCATTTACTTATGTGCCATGACCCAGAATTTTGTGTAACAAAATGCTGACCCTGAGGTACTGCATTAAACCCACAGCCCCCTCTGCCCATGAGAACAAACTGAGCTGAAAAAGAGAGCAATAAAAACTCCATGTCACATCTGATCTATGTCCCAAATTGAAAAAGCATTTGTGAGTGCACGTCTTCTCTTTCTTTCTGCTTTGCTGTTTCATCCTGAGCACAACACGGTGGGGGCTCATTGCTTACAAAAAACACTAAATGAATTCAATTACAATGTACAAATAAACAAACGATTTGTAAGAAATGCCATTATAAAATCCTAACATAAATTCAACATTCAAACCTAGCATGTACTGTCAATCCACTGCTGTCTGTCTCCCCTCCCCCTAGCATCTTGAAGTCTCTTATTTCATTGCGACTCCTCCACGGAACAACTCAATATGATCCCACCCCTAAACAATGCAACATCTTCCAAACACCATACCCTCTTGCTTGTCAGAACTTCTAAACATCCACCCTCCACTTCCCCTTCATTTTGTAACATATCCATCAAACACCTCACTTACAATTCTCTAATTCCATAGCAGATTGCAAACCTCCGCTCCTCTCACTCTCTCACACAAACGTGTCTCTCCCCCCCCCCCCCCCCCCCCAGCCATGTCACAGCTAGGAAGCAGTAGGGCCCATGTCTATCACAATGCCGTGTTGCTGCAGCTGTGAGCGCAGGACAGCATTTTCCTGCTTCAGCTCCTCACACTGTTGCCGTAGCAACTCGTTGTCCACGTTGAGGCGCTCCGAGTCCTTGAGGCTCTCGGCCAGCCGGTTGTTGGTGGTGCGCAGCTCCTGGATGTACTCGCAGGCCTTGGACAGGATACCGCCTTTACTCTGTCGGGGAGAGGACTTTTTTTTAGATTCTGGACATTTTTGTTTGTTTGTTTAACACATTACACCCTGACTCGCCCGGAACCGCCCGCGCCGACCCAGCGTCTTTAGAAACGAAAGTCTCGCCTTGACGAGACTCTGGGGCCGGGATTTTGATTTGCATAGTATAGCAAAAAGTTTCTTCTTTCGTTTGATACCGAAACGAAATTTTTCCGGCTAGTAGTTTTAGTATTAGAGCTGATCGAAGTGCGGTCGCGTTACCGACACTTCGAAAGTGCCTCGACTTGTTGAAAAGCGACACAATTGAGTTCGAAAACGGAAATAACAATGGATTTGAGCAAAAACGAGCATGTGACAAATCAGATGGCTCAGATTTTGGTGAAAACGTTGTAGGAAGAGTTTGGGGCGATTCCGATTTATCAGACGGAGAAATTATAGAATTTAGATCTAGGGCCCGACCGCGAGGCTGAGAGTGAGAGTGACGGGTCGGACACCCCGATTGAACTAAAGTGAGAACATTGCCAACAGTTTGCGCATACATAAAGTTATATTTTTCTGAAACTACATTCAGTTTTCTTTTTAAGTTTTCTTTTTTCAGGATTTTTGGAATTTGTTTAGTATTTTTAAAATGTGTTTTTTAAAGGCTAGTATTCAGGGGAGGTGGGTTCTTTCCCCTTGCTTAGGATCTAACAATGGACTTCCCGTCCAGGCCCTTAGGGTGTAATGTGTTAACCACTAGGCAACTAGAGCGGAGTAACGTTGAGGTCATTGATTCACACCTAGAGCGGTGCCGTGCGGTGTTTCACTCGCCAAATGCGTGACACCGCCTTGGTATGCATTTATATCATTTTTAGATATATTATCACGGGCTCAGGATACCACCTTCACTCATGTGTGTGTGTGTGTATGCGTCTGTGTGTGTGTGTGTGTGTGTTTGTGAGAAAGAGAGAGAGAGAGAGAGAGAGAGAGAGAGAGAGAGAGAGAGAGACAGAGAGAGAGAGAGAGAGAGAGAGAGAGAGAGAGAGAGAGAAGGGAGGCAAACGCTTACAGTAAGTGTGTGTGCAGAAAAAAATAAAATAAGTATTCCAATACAATTCCCAACTGTAGCACTATCATAGGGAAAACAAACATATCACCCTAAGGGACACTGAAGATGACATTGGTTTCTTGAATCTGGAATGCTAAAAAGCAGGGGTTCACCTGCACTGTAAACTGTACAAAAGTATTGTAGGCAAACTTTGGCGTCATTATTCACTATACAATTAAATCAGGACCTTTTTCACTGTGTGTTAAATTTTTTTAGAGAAACCAGTAGGCAAGAGCATTGCACCATCAATATGATTGACAGCAAGCATCTACACTAAAAAAAAAACCTCAATAAAGAAAAATAATTTGGCATGCATATAGCAAAATTGATGGCTAGCAGAAATCTTTCGAAAAAGTGTATGAATTCTGCTAGGTACAATACTTGTTTTAAATAGAAAGAATACAAGTATAAGAAAAAATTCAGGACCTAAAAATTCTGTTCACAGTAAATATGCATGCTAGACTGCACCTTTAATTCACTTGCACAGCTTTGTAGCAATTTAAAGAAAAATTATGATAGCTTTCTTCACCCTAAAACTGTCAGGCTGCAATGGTCGTTATTTGTTTTAGTAAGCCTTTTAACGGCACTTGCAACACAATAAGGTCATATAAGTGCCGAAGAATAGACGTGTTACAAGAGAGTAACATACACAAAAAAGGAGGAGAGAAAAGGACGATAGATGTTTGATGGGAAAGAAGGAGCAAACCACACCACAGCACCCGCCAACCATCCACAATGGTCGTTAGGCTGAAAATAGCTCAGGTTCGAGTGAATTTTTAAAAAACAAAAAAACTATGCCCACAACCACGACTCACTGCCTGCGTCTGCTTGATGGGCTCCTGGGCACAGTCTGGCACCAGCTTGGACAGCTGAACAATCCAGTTGTTGATCTTGTCTCGACGGCGACGCTCCACTGTGAGGGGAAAAACACACAGGGAAACAACTCTGGTCAATGATCTGTCTCATTTGAATTTCTTCCTTGTTTGTTTGTTGGAGTAAAGAGAACCACATCGACACAATGATGGTCATTTAGCGCAGGGAAAAAGTAAGACAGACGGACAGAAACAACAGAGGGAAAGCAAAGAAGTAGGACCTACCACTGGCATCCTCCAACCACCCGCGAATTTCTCAAGGAAGTTACGTTTCATTTAAAAAGCAAGAACTAACATGTATAAAAAAAATTCACACCATCATCTCATCGATACGAGAAAAGAGAGAGAG
>NW_004798291.1:163363-165314 GCF_000002075.1 Aplysia californica | reverse complement strand
GAGAGAGAGAGAGAGAGAGAGAGAGAGAAAGAGAGGACAAGTGCACAGTGTGAGGGAGAGGAGTACCCGAAGGTTCAGTATTGCAGTCTCTGACCTTCATTATGTGTGGCTCTCCTCCTGTCATCCCTGGTGGACCGGCCTCCTTCAATCTTTGGGGAGAACGAGGTTCGAGGGGCGATCTGTCGCTGGCCTTGGAGCACGTCTTGTGGTGACATCATCACATAGAACTGACCTGTTCAAAAATACACACAACACACTAACAGTTTTAGTTTTAGCGAGTTTTACCACACTTGCAACACAATAAGGTCATACAAGTGTAGCAGATTAGAGGTGTTACAAGAGAGTAACAAATATTTTTTTAAAAGGAGGGGAGATAAGGATGACATGTTATTTGTATAGGAAAGAAGGAGCTAACCACACAAGAACACCCACCAACCACCCACAAGTGCCGAAGATTAGAGGTCTTACAAGAGAGTAACAAACACAAAAAAGAAGGAGGGGAGGTAAGGACGACAGATGTTTGACGATAAAGAAAGAGAAAACCACAAAAGAGCACCCGCCAACCACCCAGTAAGACGCAGTTAGCATGCAATGCAAAGACTACACGGTCAAATATATCACACACAGAAGTCAACATACAGGTGAGGCTTGCTAACAAAATGAGTTACTTCCTCCAATCCACGAATGGAAATGTTGAACACAGAGCGACAAATCAAATTTGTACATTTTCAATTGATGACGTTTTCTTCAATTTTGATGTCTTCTATTATTTAGTACAAAAACTGAATGAATGCAACCTAGAAATCTCACACATCTATCCATGTACATGGAGCTAACTCATAGGGCATAAGTCCGAGAAGTAACTCATAATGCTAAAATCCAAAAAGTAACTCATTGGGCTAAAATCCAAAAAGTAACATATTGGGCTAAAATCCAAAAGATAACTCGTTGGGCTAAAATCCAAGAAAACTCTCAGAGGGCGCAAGTCCGAAAAGTAATTCACATAGCTGCCCACCCCTCTCTGTGGTTATCAGGGACAGCCTTGCTCAAAATCAGGGACATTTACTAATTATCAGGGACACCTTGTATTTGTCAAGAAAAACTTGCTGCCTTTTCGGTTTCTCTGCTTTACTTGGTCCGGAGTCTGACTTAAAACTCATCGCCGAACGTTTTGACGCATCTTTTCAAACGAATGAAGAAGCCGAGCGCCGCGCATGCGTATCAGTTGACTTTGTCGAAACTGCACACATGCCAACTCTCCCGAATTTTCGCTATTTTCCCAAGCAACAGAAGGCTAATTTTTCTGCTTAAGAAGTATGCTTGCCAAGTTGTTATTTTCCGGGACTACCGGTCAAAATCTGTATTTCCGGGACAGTGGGCAGCTATGAATGCATAAGGCAAAAATCCAGAAAATAAACTCATAGAGCTAAAATACGGAAAGTAATTCATTTTGATAACTCATAGGGCTAAAATCTGAGAAGTCAGCAACGCTATCAGCATGCCTGACATATGGTGAGCAAGAAAGAAGCTTTCGTTTACCTCCGGTGGCCACCGGACCTAGAGCCGCCCCTGCAGTGACCGGGTCCCCAGCCTGAGTGACCACCGTGCCGTCCCCTGCTGCCACGGACGTGGGGAAGTATGCGAACCGGCCGTCAGCCGTCTCCCCTGTGGGGCTCCCACCATTGCTGAACGGGCTCTGGATGACAGCCTGAGACAGACGGCAAAATACATGAATGTTTAGTTTGCATTATATCAACAAAATAATAATGGTCAGTTTAGTTTTTAGTTTTAGTAGAGGTTTTGTTTTACAGCGCTCGCAACTGCATACGGTCATATGAGCGCCAGAAGACTAGGTGTTACAAGAGAGTAGCAAACATAAAAAGAAGGAAAGATAAGGACGATAAATGTTTGATAGGAAAGAAGAAGCAAATAATGGTCATTTAGAGCTTGG
>NW_004798291.1:156708-162163 GCF_000002075.1 Aplysia californica | reverse complement strand
AGAGGGAGGGAGGGAGAGAGAGAGAGGGAGAGCGAGAGAGAGAGAGAGAGAGCAAGCAAATGAGAACGTGTGTGCCCTGTACCAGCCTGAAAGCAGCCACTCACCAACATTATTGTCGGCCCTCAGCTGGTACTGTAGCGTGGGGTCCAGGGTGATGGTTCCTGCCTGCTGCTGCACGCTGGCGATGGCTGCCGCCTGCTCTTCTGCATGTTCTAAAGGAGGGTAGCGGGGAGGGGGGACAAGAAAAACAAACATTTTTGTTAGTAAGCGTTTACGGTACTTGCAACACAATAAAATCCTATATTATGCCCTGAATGTTAGAGGTGCTACAAAAGTGTAACAAACACAAAGAAGGAGAAGAGTTAAAGATGATAAATGTTTGAGATGAAGTTGTTTTTTTAGTTTTAGTAAATGTTTTATAGCAATTGCGACACAATTAGGTCCTACTAATGTGCCAAAGATTTGAAGTGTTACAATATAGTAACTAACAAAAACAAAAAAGGAGGGAACTTCCGAGAATGAATGATAAATGGTTGATAGGAAAGAAAGAGCAAACCATACCAGAGCACCCACCAACCACCCACAAAGTAAAAATACAACTCTTGTTCTCCGCAATAACTGTCATCCTGACTAGCTAAAAATTATGTGATCAGAATTCTGCGTCTCAAAACAAAGTTCCTCATAAACCAACAAAAATGTATATTGCCACAACTACATTACAAGAAATTTTCCACTTCGCCAGAGCAAAAAAGCAGAGGGTTTGTCCCCTCTTCACTCCTTTTGCCTGCTTGCAGAGTAATTACTTCATTTTACGTTATAATACTAAACACAGACCAGAAATCAAAACTTCCAATTGAACTGCCAGAGTAAAACTTCACAAAAAAACTAACAACAAATACCACACATCTCCCTCGTGTGTCTAAGGGACACTAACATTCATCTCCTAAACCTTGCCATATCACACAAGAGGCAATTAAGTGTGCAGTATACTGACACTTCCATTTTCTTTTTACTGCAATACAAGATAACTGAAACAGTGAACATCAAGAAATGTGCAGTATTGATCACAACTGGAACCAACAGTTAGTTTCAGTAAGAGTGTTGCAGCACTTGCAACACAATAAAGTCATATGAGTGCCGAAGATAAGAGGTGTTACAAGAAAGCAACAAACACAAAAGAAGAAGGAGGAGAAATAAGAATGAAAGATGTTTGATAGGAAAGAAGACGCAAACCACACCAGAGCACCCGCCTGGAACCAAGAGAACCTGATTGTGTCCAGACAAAAAGAGTACCAATTTGACAAAAGTTTAGCCAACCAGACACCTGGTCACAACACCGAGCCAGATCCTCAGAAACTAAAAACAAACAAACAAGAGGAACAACACCCATGCAAAACCAATCTACAGAGTAGTTAAGACACAAGAAAGGACATCCATGCTTTAGACAAACCTGACGTGGAGTAAAAAAAAATAGGTACTGAGCAGCAGTTAGTTCAACAGAAACATGATCAGAAGAAGACACAACAACCAGCAAGCCATACACTTAGAAACAAACATGCAGCAAACAACAATAAAATAATGAAAACACATCGTAATCCTTAACCCACATCGGCACATAGAGGCGGCCAACAATACTGAAAACCTTGACTTTCACCCAAAAAAAAGGGAGAGAGAAAAATTACACACACAAAGCTCCAGCCCAGTAGTACCACAGACTTACAAAGAGATGCCAAATAAAAATGTAACCTTCCATTACAACAGTTGTTACAGTTCTTGAAACAAGAGGCAAGCCGAAATCGGACAACACAGAAAGGCTTCTAATCAACATTCTTGAGCTCCAGCATTCACGAAATTCATCCATTGCACAGAAAAAAAAGGTGTAGGAAAAAAATCAAGTCACTACAGTGGTCTCTGCCAAAGATCCTACCATTTACGATCCCGCTGTTTTAAGAAAACATAATTCCATAATTTAGGGCACAAAATTTCAGGTGGGCACAGCTGGTCAACTAAGCAATGAAAATTTGGGATCATTAAACTGCCCTTCACATCCCAGATCAACCACTCCTCCATAGTAAATCTTGATGAAACGGTAAGATGTATGCTCCAGACAGGATCATATCGAGGTGTGAACTTGTCAATGCGATTGTTTCCCCCAAATAAAGCATTTGCATCTGAGCTCTTCACCCAAATATACATCACTAACTGGGTGAGTAGAGCCTACAAGTCCGTATCAGATGGGAGCACATTGAACTGTCAACTCTTCAGTGCTTTTGTTTCCCTAATCATTGCAGCAGTTGTCTCTTTACTTGAATTTGCTAAACAAAATGAATTTCAATAGGTGTGGTCCCAACACCATGGTGTGTAACGATAGAGATGAGGGAACTCAGAGATAGAAAGTTAAACATTTTGGACAGGTAAAGGGGAGGAGCAATGGGATCCACATAGATCTTGAGACTCATTGAAAAAGTAGAAATGGACTGCCTCATGCCATTGTGGTTGGTCATCAAGGTTGACCACTCTTTGAATTCACCCAGGGGTCAGTATGTCAGTACATTTCAGAATAAAGGGAGACCATTTTACAGATTATGGGGCCTGAACATAAGTCATTGTGGATTCTCCCCTTGGTCCTGTTTAAACAGTTTACCTAAAATCCCGCATTTTCCTTGCTCCCAAGCATCAGGATCTTAGTTGGAGCCTACTGCATATTCATGCACGCTGCTTGGTACAGCTAGAAGAAAATTGCAACTCTATCTTGCTTACAACCTCAAGATTTGAGCACAGGGTCAAGGCTAAAGGAAATGCAAAGGTCAGCGGCTCTAAAAAATTCCTCAGCATGAAACAGCCACATAACAACATGATCAGATCTGGACATACAATAGAGAAGAAGAAGGAGCATACCAAACCAGAGCTCATACTGACCACCTGCTTGGACAGGGTGAAAGGGAGGGGTTAGGGGCAGGGACACAACTAACTAGGGGTCAAAGTTATAGGACACAGACAGGACAGGGGGGGGGGGGGAATGGATGATGATGATGATTCATAAGATTTGGAGCTGTCAGAAGCATGAAAAGATTCAGGGCTGAGGCCAAGAATTGACAGGACTTGGGGCAGAGGTTAAGAGGTCACTGATAGGACTCAGGTCCAACAGGAAAGACTAGGGATTGGGAAGGGGGGGGGGGGGAGATTATAAATAAAGGGGGTGGAAATAAGGGAACAGGATGGGGAAGGAGAAATAAGTCCCACCTGCAAACCTATCCTAAACCCACACTAAACCACCATGTCAATATAAAAACAACTGCTGTCCAGAATTTTTATTACTGGTAATGCAACATTTCTTTATAAAAACGGCAAATTACAAAAAAAAAAGTACCCATCACAATACCTAGACAGCATAGTGCATGTTTAAGTAAAACAAAATACTGGTGGCAATGGTTTGACCTTTTCCAGAAGCCCCTGCTCACCACCCTGACTTGAATAACACTGGTGGTTGCTAATGAGTCTCAATTTTTAGTGGAATCAGCACATTAACATCCACATTTTACTAAAATTAGTGTATGATAATCAACAATTAATCGTTTAGTCATAGCACTTAAAAAAAAAAAAAAGGAGCAAAGCGAAAAGCTACCAACATCCGTTTAAAGTCATTCATTATTTCTTTTCCTTATCAGGTCTTACACTAGCAGTCACCCAGTGTACACTATCGGCCCACACACAGAAAAGAAGGAAACATACAGATAAAATAGAAGAAGCAGAGAGGCAGGCAACACCCACAAGCGGTATACCAACAGAAACGCTGCACAAAAGTGTGCAGAACATTTTTTTACAGTCTGTGCAAGCCACAAACCATGTAAAAAAGAACGATAACAATATAATGCAAACACAAATGCCTAGTCTGAAGCTCACGACAATTTCCAACCAATCAAACTGAGTCTAAAACTGCAGATGGCAGCTTCAAAAAGTCGCTCTGTTTCAAATATATGTTTTCCTAACTATTTCTTTTCCTTCGCCTTATTCAAAAATAAACTGGCCCAAGACATTATAGATTGATTAAGATGCAGATCCCAGTACTGCGTAATCTTCCAAAACAGATGACGGCTGTGAAGTTGGGGCAAGTAGTAATTATCTTTCAATTATACCCCCCCGATGACATTCAACTCATCCATAGACGACAGTATAGATGTATACCTTAACATTTCAAAAGGTATTAGCTTCATTTTGTACCAAATATTCATCAAACTATGCATATAAATAAAATAATGCCTGTTACACAGGTTCTTAAACCTCTCTATTCATCAACCTTTCAACTGATCAGGCCAACTATGTACGCCAATCAATTATAATCGGATAGATCTTTGAAAAAAAAAGTTGTACAAACAGTTGTAGCAAAACCTTTCAGGGCGAATAAACGTTGATTGAGTCAAAATTTTGCCAAAGACGGCACGATAACGGCCACCTATCGCCAGAGCGTCAACAGTGACATGTCCGCCACAAGACGCTTCAGTTTGTTAGTTGGAACAACATAGAGAAACAAAAAGATCACCCAAAAGGGCAAAGGAAATGGCCGAGGAGGTCACATAGTACACACACACACTGTCGCCATGGGTTACCTAGGTCTGCCTCAACAGTCCCGGAGAGCTCCATGCCAGAACTCTCCAGTTGGTTCAGTTCCTGTTTGACCTTGCACACTGAAACAAGCAAACGGGGAGCACATGGGTGGCTGGTAGTGGTGTGTCAGTCCAAGACAAGCGTACAAGCTTGGTGGCACTCTCAACCAAGGGAAGGGGGGGGGGAGAGGTTGTGGTGAAAGGAGGTATGTGGTGTCAGTCTAACCACAAGTGTACAAGGTGGTGGCACTTGTGGGGGGGAAAAGAGAAATGCGGTGTCAGTCCAACACAAAGCGTACAGATGGTGGTACTTTCACCCACGGAGAGGATGGGGGATAGGTGACAGATAATGGTGGTGGCAGGGTTGGGTTGATTTAAATCAGTTGATTTTTTAAATTTAAATCAACTTGATTTTTTTAATAAAAATCAGTTATTTAAATCACTTTTTTTTTAAATTATTTTTATTCGGTTTTTACACATTTCAACATTCAGAATTCCTTTCCTTGGTTTCATAAAACAGATATAAGATTCAGTAGACTAATATAATCATGCTTAAAAGTCTGATTTCCCCCCTTTCACTGTAAAATAATACAGTATTCAATTTACTTTTTTTTTCCATAATTGAAATCAGAGCTGGGTTGATTTAAATCAGTTGATTTTTATTTTTAAAATCAAATTGATTTAAAAAAATTTTTAAATCTGATTTAAATTTTAAAAATCGATTTTTTTTATTTTTATCAAAAAAATCACCAACCCAGGGTGGTGGTACCCTCAACCCAGGTGGGAAGGGTGGATGGCCGGTAGTGGTGTCAGTCCAAGACAAGTGTACAAGGTGGTTGCACTCTCAACCA
>NW_004798291.1:78651-156447 GCF_000002075.1 Aplysia californica | reverse complement strand
GGGGGGGGGGGGGATTTAAAAAACTATTCATTCATGGTTCGGGACCTTGAACTACAGGTTTTCATCTACTATGACCAAACTACATGTATTTATTGCATACATTCATTAACAGAGTTACGATATTTACTTTTCTGTAGAAACATCCCAATCTCAGGAGGATGCAAGAAGATAAGATTTTGAAGGTAAGATATTCCACATGATCTCCCCCCCCCCCCCCCCCCCCCAATTCCAAGTGTGTCTGGGCTAAAGAAGAGGGGGGAAAGATGAGAAGCAGATTGATCAGGTCATATTTTAGACAGATACATAGAGGAACCATGCCACAAAAATGTAGCTGTATCTTTATACTGATCCCGTTAAGTTCTTTGAATCAAAGCCCAAGACAAACATGGTAGTATTGGAAAAAAGTTGTTTTTTTTAATTAGTAAAGCAAACAGTTTATTGACCACCAAGGACAGCTTCATTCTACCAGTCCCAGCACTTTCTGCACAATCCAAGTTCTCATAATGATCACAAAGTCCGTTGAACAGTATTCCCATAATATGGCGAGGCAAAGACATTCAATTCACAGCTCAATGACCAATGTTCAAAATCAGGGACCAAAAACAGACAAAGTTGATGGTACAACTATCATTTGAACCCAAGAATATTTTTATCTTAAAATCTAACAATCAGAGAGTTACTTTCATTGAAATTTACAATTGCAGGGGGGGGGGGGGAGGAGGGGATATTTTCTGAACTTTTATTCATTTTATTCAAGAATCAAAGTCTCACAAAGAAAAGGAAAACTGTCACAATGGGCCATACTTCACCCTTCCTACTGAACCTTACAAACACATGTGATTTAAAAGATGATGTATACCTGGTACTCCAACAAGTTGAAATCCAGACACAAAGCGCAAACAACAACCCGATAAGAAGAGGACTTCACAACAACAAAAAACCCAAACTTTCTGGGTTGAAAACAAAACCACAGCATGACACGAACTTGACAAAATAGCTCTTAAAAGGTTTGTAATTTTTGGTGTCAAAGACCCGGTAGCTCTTGGCACTGCAACCCTATGCCATGCCATATATTCGTAATTTGATATCTAGTTGGGTAGTCCAACTGATGGGCCGTACTCAACGGAACCCTTTAAGGGCAACAACAAAAAATCCAGAACATTCCAGACTCTATGGAAACAAGCACATGGGGACTCAAAATTTTTGGATCACTTTATTTTACCACAACAAATTCCTGAAACTACGAAACCCGGACAATGTTGGAAATCCAGAATTCCAAATTTATCTTGAAAATCAGCTCAGAGTATGATCAAAGTCCAGCTGCCAGGGAAAGTCGACTCCCGAGCAAAATTGGGAAAGAAGGTCAGGTTGGTACACACTAAACGCAGCACTTGGTGGAGCCAGCTGACAACTACATAATAAAACCAATGTATAAGTTCCTTTCTGGGTAGTGCAGAGACAGATAGATGTCATACACACATTCTTCCCGAAAGTTCATTACTTGACTTTTGTCGCTCAACCCACAAGCAAACTGGCACAAAAACTAAACATTCAATAGTCTGCGTAGATGAACAAAAATGACAGTAGTAGTGGGTTTCCAAAATATAGTGCACTGCAATTCAATATAAAATCAGAGCTGTAACAGACACCAGATAAAGGAACCTAAGGAGAGTAAAGAATGGTACGGTCATTTATAAAGTAGAGCAAAATATATTTTCCTTAAACAATCAAGGACGATCACACAAATTTTGTAAATATGACATATTAATTAATGTAAAAAAACCAAATGAAACATCCCACGAAACAAAGCCCTCAGCATCAAGCTAATTTACAGAAAAACCACTTCAAAATTCAACGAAAAATTGAACCTTTAAGAGAGACCAACAACATAATTTCAAAAGTATATTCAGACATCACTTTTGACGTCAAAGATAACAGATAACACACACACATGGTACAGTTCGAAAGAAGTTTCAGAAGTATCCAAAATACATCTGACCCACAAAACTCAGATCATGTGGCCAAGCCAACTACTCTTGACTAAAACACACAACTTGCCAAGACAGAGAAAGCACAAAGTGACTGGCAATAGTCAAAGGAGACTAGGAACCAAGAAAAGCAAAAAAAGCACATTAATATTAATCCTCCAAGCATCTCTAACAAAAGACCTGTGGTGTCAGGAGAAGTTACATAACTTCACAATGGACCACTCAACTCATTATGTTGGAAAACAGTTGAACCTGTGTAGGACGGAATCACAAGGAAGCCAGAAAAAAATCTTAGACATTTTCCGTGGTTAGGCTCTCGGACTTGCAACCGTAAAGTCGTGGGTTTGAATCCTGTCAGGGGCCCGAAATTTTGTCCTTGGGAAAGGCACTTTGCACAAATTTTCCTCACTCCACCTAGGTGGAATTAAATGGGTACCCGGCTATAGACAGCGAACGATCTTGTCAGTTTGATAGTGCTTGTGCGGGTGAAATCCGCAGCTTGCACTGTATGCTTCCGCTGAAGCTGAGAGTGTTTCAGAGTGTTCTCAGAGGGTCTGCTGAGGTAATAAAGTTGTAAAGCACATAGAGCATGCTCTTGAGCATGGATGTACACTATATAAAATAAATGCAATTATTATTATTATTAAAATTTAGGGAGGAGATGGAGGGGGATTTCAAAGGCTCAGCCAGTGAGATCAAGGGTCGCATGTCCGGTCAAAAAACAGTGGTCAAAACTCCATACCTCTTAACTGCTGTCCTTTCTGATAATGACATTCACTTATCCAATTACCACCAGTGCTTGCAGAAACGACAGAACATCACCTTTGCTTCCACCCTTAGCCCCACCCATCGGTGTAACAAGTACAGTCAACCAATCCCATCCCTCACTACCATGTAACAACGATTCAAGGAGCTATTTTCTCGGCTGGTTGCATGATCATAGTGGCAGGCATTGGTAAATTGGTAAAACTAATTTTACACCTCTGGCTTCTGGCTACCAAGGAAAGTTTCAGTGGTGGCTCGCTACTCGAGCACTTTCACTGGCACTTGCGAGATTTCACACCCAACCCATCCTGAGCATCTGCATCGCTCAGGCCTCACATGATGGGGTAACATCTACCCCCAAGTTGCACCCCTGCTCCCCTCCCTCGCCCTGCGGCATGGCTCATGGCTTTAGGTTTAGAGCCGGCAGAAGCAAACTTGCGAGTTTCATTTCTAATCAGGGCTGAGCAGGTAAAACATTTTCATCTTAGATAGGAAAACCATTGGACGGGAGCGGATTTTTCTTTCCGTTTCCGCGTTGGAAAAGTTTCTGTTTTATACAGGTAATTAAAGAGGAATTTATCAGGGGGGGGGGGGGGAGAAGGAAGATTCCGTTAAGACAGGTTTCCATCAAAGTAGGTTCGACAGTACATGAGAACAGGGAACCCAGACAAGAACACAGACCAACAATTTCAGAAAGTACATGATGAAGTAGAGCTCATCCTGACAGCCCAGTAGCATAAGATTCCACCACAAGCCATTTCATTTTGAAAAGTGACATATATGACGATGTCTATCACTGAGCAGTCCATTTGTGAAGGATTAGAGTTAACATGTATGGTGAATGATATAATATATTATAAAAAAAGCGACTCAAATTACTGCCGATTAAATCGGCTTCAACACCACAGAACAAAACTAACAGCCGATTTAATTAAATTTTTCATCAACCATTGAAACTTGGAGGGTTAAAGCAGAGAGACAGACAAAAGAGAAAAGGAGAGCATGAGAGACAGGGAGCTACAAGGAGGGAGCTAAGGAGAAAGAGAGAGAGAGAGAGAGAGAGAGAGAGAGAGAGAGAGAGAAGAGAGAGAGACTGACAGACAGACAGAGAGAAAGAGAGAGAGAGAGAGAGAGAGAGAGAGAGAGAGAGAGAGAGAGAGAGAGAGAGAGAGAGAGAGAGAGAGAGAGAGAGAGAGAGAGAGAGAGAAACAGACAGACAGACATTATAAAACACTGGTTCACATTGTGTGAAGCATACCTAGATCTGTGTCCACTGATGCTGTCAGACGCAGCTCATCCTGGTCGGCAGAATCACTGCTCTTGTCTTGACTGAAAGATGGACAAAACGGCGAACATATCAGCATTACATACTGCACTCAACATCAACAACAACGAAAATTTAACATTCACATTCAGCAGTTGACAAAAAAATGTTTGTTAGAATTTCAAAAGTAAAAGGAAATTTCAAATGAATACCCATCTTGCAATATTTACAAGTTCATATCATTATAAAAAGCCATGGGCAGCCAACTTTTCAAAAACAAAAAAAAACAAAAAACATTATCCACATGTCGGGTCAAGTTGGTAAGCACAGGCCAAGACAAGTAACCCCTTTCCAAACCCTTCACTGAACATGTTCTGCATTCAATGAATTCAAGCTATTCAAAGATGGACTTGCAGCAAAAACCTCTCCAACTGACTTAAAAAGGGCTCCATTCTCAAATAATTCCCAAATCTCAAACATGCAAGTTCAGAATTTTTCTCCAACGTCAGCCGTAGAGTATATGAGGACGAACAAGACCAAAAAAAAGACCAGATTTTCCTATACCCAAAAACAGACTTCCGTTCTCAGGGTCCCAAAAAGTAAAAGAATTTTATAAAACTAAATATATTAAGTACCAGCATATAATGGTATTCAAAACTATCAAACAAGCTTCTTTTTTATCAAGTAGATCTAGATCTAGTATCATTTCATACAAAATCAAGCTCATTTGAAAGACTTTGTAGCCTATAGAAAAATGGAAGTCTTGTTTCCTGACTATCCTTTCGAGCTCCTCATGTCTAAGTAGGTCAATTTCTTCTATAATTTCATTGGACGAACATCTAGAGCTACCAACTTGGCATGTTTTGAATGAGACGTATGCCTCGATTACCAACCAACGCAGGCAGTTCTAGAAGAAGGCCACAAGAAACGCATACAAACTCAAGCAGACTGTCGCACACACACTTGACCTGCGTGAATGGGGATCCGACTCGGGACCCGAATTTCACTTAAGATGATGCGCGGTGCACGTGCGATGAGCCAGGGGCTACACTGATTCGGTACCAGAATGAAGGCGAGGTGCCGAAATAGGCTCATCGGGCAACATAAACCCGGCCCCCGCAGGACAAGGGTTAACGAACGAAACTACAAAATCACCTACAATAGGCCTAGAGGCTTAGAGTTGAAGCTGAGGCTTGGGTTAGGGTCAGGGTTAGGGGTAGGGTCAGATCTCTTCTTGATTTTATTTTGTTCGTTTGGGGAGATCGCTTGTTAAGGCTACGGAAGTCCTCAAACATTACCATCATACTATACTATACACTACAAGCTTCAGTATCACAGTACAGTAACAGTGTCTTCACTTCAGTCAGGTTACTGGATCTAGAGTAGATATCTAGATCTATCTGAAGGCAGACACTGGGGTACTGAAAACGCATTTCGCGGACTTAAAATGTAAATTTAAAAAAATATCATAGATCTAGAGTCTAGTATTAGAGAGGGGCAAGGATGGAATGGTGAGAGCAGTGGACAGTAGCTAAATTTAGCCTCGCCACGTGCACTAACACATGCATGAGAGACTCACTATTATTGAGTTGCCCCCATTCGCTGACATTACACTCAAAGTATCAAGGTGAACGTGGATACATGGTCCATAATATGAAAATCAAATACAAATATTCATTTTGAAACATTTTGATACCTTGCATCAAGAGCTTGCTCTAACATTTCCATGATATTCTATCCAATGTAAGGTTTGAATTTGCCTGGAGACACCGAGAGCTTGATCACGGGGCCAAACAAGAGGTCATGTGAGATGAAAACCTGAACATGTGACAAAAATGGCGTCTTCTTACTGCCCAACCTAGCGCAATGGTTTTAGAAAGTGAGGACTATTTCTTTAATAAATTTAGCTAAACCACATTTTGAAAAAGGATACGTCAGGCTATATCTAAGTATTTTAAAATAATATTTTATTTTAATTCTGAATGATTCGTTGATTTATAAAAGTTAAAAGTTCTAGTATATAGAATTATATTTCTATGCGGAGTTATAAAATTATGAGTGGAAGTTTCCGCAAAATCTCACGTGATCTGATCTTGAGGTGATGAATGAGAGAAAAAATACGTCCCCTTTTTTAGACTCCACTTCAAGGCCGACCCATTGTATTTGGATAGGTTCTTTACTTTAAAAAAAAGGGGGGGGGTTGTGGGAGGGCATCATGTGTACTTTTAAGTTATGCAGCCTTATAACAAGGAAGCACAATTATGGATTTTTAGGGAAAGGAAAAAGAGCGAAAAAATCGTCTAAGTTGAGATTGAAAATAGACCTAGCCTACATCAACACTGGTGTGCCTCGCTGGGTGTATGTGTGTGTGAGAGAGAGAGAGGGGGGGGGGGGGGGGGGGGGAGAGAGTTCTTGGTTTCACCTTGTTTTGTTTGGTTCTTTTTTAGAACTGTTATAGTGCGGTAAAAAATGCGTGGCGCAAAGTATCCTCAAATATCTTTTTGGGTTAGATATAATCAATGTCACCCATACTTTGAACAGCAAGTGCCTCAATTTGTCTTAACTTAATCATAGGCCTATTTTTCCACAAAAGTTGAGGCTAGATTTTTAAACTTTTCTTCATAAATTTATATAAAATAGGCCTACTACAAATCTCCTTCACGCGGAAAATGGAATTGTTCACAGAAAGCGAGTGACTGAAAAGATGGGCGAGAGGGGGCGAGAAAGAATAGCTGAGATCACAGAGAGAGAGAGAGAGAGAGAGATGATTAAAAGAGAGACAAATGATTAAGAGATGGAGAGGTGGGGGTGAGAGAGAGGGGGGGGGATAAAGAGAGAGGAGGGAAGAGACATGGGGAGGCAGAGGGAAAGAGATTTGAGAGAGAAAGAGAGATCTCACGAGAGAACGAAAGAGAGGGTGTGTGTGTGTGTATAAGAGAGAGAGAGAGAGAGAGAGAGAGAGAGAGACGGGGGGAGAGAGAAAGACAGAATAAACGAGAGACTGAACTACATGTTTTACGGTACAGTGGCGTCCAAAAGAAACTTGAAAATGTAATCACCCAATCATCGTGTTAAAGCCTTGCACTACCCACTCTTGCAGCATGCCAGTTTAAAGCTAAATAAATCCTGCATCATCTGACACAATATTATTTCACTTATGTTCAGAGATGCTCGAGTCAAGCTTTGCAAAATTGGACAAAATCAAAGAAACGTAGAAGTGTGTTCGCGCGTGTATTGAGTTTCATCAACGTTGGTGGAATGGATAAGTTTTCAATATCAAATGAAAAGAAAATTTTATCGTCTTTGCAATGAAGGGCACCTTCTTTTTTTATGCATTTTCAAATAAGTTAAAAAACAGATAACTTACAAATACCATGATGAACTTAGACTTAACATTGCATGTGCTCATTAAAATGATTTTGTTTTTGTTTAGGAGCTATTGGTCTTCTTGTAGAGCACAAACCTTTATGCACATGGCTGTGTGGGTTAGATTTTGGACGAATCATCTGTCAGTGAGGAGCAGAGGCCGAAACTGCCATTTTTGGGGGATGATGGTCTAGGACAGAAAGAACAAAATCGTCCGCATGTGAATCAACGGATGGCTTGCTTTAGTTGACTACATCGCGCAAGTGTTGGAATGTCATGTCTAACCCTTATTTCCCTCATGGTGTCATTCAAGTAGACATTTCCATTTATGGCGAATCACTTTCTCATTGGGCCAATATTATCAGGAGACAATTCTTGGAAAACAATATCATATCAACGATGGAGTAGTCACCAGTAAATAGCCTGATATATGAATTCTACAGGTATGTGAAATCCCATGAAACAGCAGCGGAAGAAAACTGACGTTGCTCCCAATTCAAACCCTTCGTGTGCAGCCGTCTGTGACATCTGGGATGAAATGACTGATAATTGTCCAACATTTAGAAGAGTCGGTGCACTACACCAAACCAATGTCTCCAACGCAAAATAACAATGAGCACATAATTTAATTGTAAGTCCAAGTTTTTGTGGTATTCGTGATTGCTCTGTTTTCTGTTTTGTTTGAAATTGAAACTGTCGACATTAAATTTATATTGTTTATTGCAGAAAAAAAATTATCCATTCATTGGATATAATGCAATGTATCTATTCTATCAATATTGATGGTCCCCTATACACGCGCGAAGACAACGTTTCTGTGATTTCGCACAATTTTGACAAACCTGAATTTTTAAGGTCAGTTTTGAGTGACCATATTATCATCTCGAGCATCTTTTATGAAATATTATTGTGTCAGAAGATGCACAATTTATTTAGCTTTAATTTGGTATGCTGTGTGAGTGGTCTGTTTTTAAAATTGTTTTTGACAAGTGAAATGATGAACACTGCCTTTGCTGATGATAACTAATTTCACTTTTTGTTTCAAGTATAATGATCAGTAATAACAGATACAGTGGAATCCTGATAAAGCCAACTCTTGCTTACAGTTTACAGTCAACACCTCACTGTGGTCCCGTTTCTTAATCTTACCTTCTTTGTTTAAGTGTTCCTGATAATGTACAGTCAACCACTTGAGTGTTAACCTAACGTAAAGTCAACAATTTAAAATTTGGGGTTAAATCCCAAGATGAATTCATTTAAGAAGAGCTATTTAGGTCCTGAGCTAGTGGTGAACACACCTCCAATTACTTTGTCCATTCATTATCTCTTGTTTTGGTGACAACTTTAGAATTATACCCAATGAAATTGAGCTACCATCTTGTTACCAGGCACTTTGTAATTTTTTAGCTAGCTGTCATCTTCAATTTACAATGGCGAGTAGTACAATGGATAAAGTCAACCTTCCTCAAAGTCAACACTTTTTTCGGTCCTAAATTCCACTGTAATTCGTTTTTTATTTGTAATTAAGGCGCTTTTGAAATAGACACGAGTCTCAATTTTTTCCTTTTATAAATTGGTAAGAAAGAGTGCATGCAATATTTTGCTTGAATGATTTACTCTGTTATTTTTTTTAGTAAATGCAGAACTGCATATTATTACATTATGGGCATACATATGATAATAATGATATATCCGTGTATGTGTTCAGCGCAATGTACCAATCTTAAGATTGCGCTGCACGTTTTAACGATCGTATAATTGCGTGGCAATCTTAAGATGGTCGGGCAATTTTATGATTGCGCTGCGCATTTTAATTGTATCATTCTTGTGAGCTCTTCAGTTTTTATATATCTAATTTTAATTTTAATTTTCATATTTTTGCACTTTTGAATTATTTATACATGTATACGTGAATGTTCCTTGATGTGAGTAAAAGAATAAAGATGGAAGTGAATTATACGATCGTTAAAATGTGCAGCGCAATCTTAAGATTGCCGCACAATTATACGATCATTAAAACGCGCAATCTTAAGCGCCGATCTGTAAATTGCGCGGAACATATGCATGCTCTTCATGAATATTATGTGAAGCGCATGGAACAATGACTGTAACATGGAATTGTGCTATATAAATGTCATATTATTAGTATTATATAAGCGAACATTGTAATACTACACAGGGGGGGGGCGCAAATGTAAGAAAAGTGTAAGGGGGGGGGGTGTCAAAAAGTCCCCAAAACGGTGTAAGATTATACGTGTATTTGAACAGCCCCTTAATGGTTATGGGTTAGGGATTTTGAGCCTGTTCAATTTTTCAATCCGTCAAAAGTTGTTCTCATGTCTGCTGATATTTCATGTTTGACAATTAGTGTCCCTGGTTTTAGTGATGTGCCAGCATCTGAGGTCCAGATGTAGAGCTACTTCTTGGGTTTTTTTGTTGACATTTTTCTTTCCTCTTCTACAGCTGAAAGGTTCAGAGATTATATTTTTTGGTTGTTTTTTTTTCTGATTGATGTGTATTGTTTTCTTTCCAAATAGCTACACAACAAATTACTGGTACCAATATGTTCTGTTTTAAATTTTTCTGTACATAAACCATGAAAATTCTTGTTGAAAAAGTGCAAAATATGTCGCGAATGGTGTTACGGTAACTTGCATAATTTTGCACTTTTCTTACATAATTTGGCAACCTATGTTTGCATAATTCTGCGGGGACAATTATAAAGGCCGAAGATTAGAGGAGTGACAAGAGAGTAACAAACACAAAAAAAGGAGGAGAGATAAAGACAATTGATGTTTGATAGGAAGGAAGGAGCAAACAACACCAGAGTACCCGGCAACCACCCACGGTTTCAAGTTTGAGCAAAGAGAAATATAATGCATTGACACAATAACGACCATCTAACGTACAGAAATAGCAAGACCGATAGAGAGAGAGACATCTACAGGACTACAGGCAACATGTGATTCTGGTTAGAAAAACTATCAATTAGCCAACAACAAATGTTTTACTGTTTATTTTCAATCTTCAAATTATTTATACTGTATATCAAAGCATGAATCCATCAATACAATTGAGCTGCAGGACTCAAAATAATCATATACAACTGAACCTGCTCAAATGACCACCTGTCCAAGACAACGACCTGTACAAAGAACCACTGTCCACTTTTACCCTTAAATCTTTTTCTATCCAAGCCTTTTTACTATACATGTAAAATGAAACAGTCCAAAAAGACAATCTGTCTACATGACCACTTTTCACCTTGACAATGGATGATGATCATCTTGGAAGGTTCGACTGTACACAACATGAAAGCAATTTGTACAAACAGGAAACCCCGGAAATTAAAGCGGAGCAAAGGAAAGGTAATGGAACAAAAAATGCAAACACATCTGAGTTTCAAAGACGTTTAAGTTTAGTTTTAGTAGAGGTTTTATGGCGCTCCTACAGCATAAGGTCATATATGAGAATGAGCGCCAAGAGGTGGATGTCAACAGAGAAGTCCTTTTACAGGGAATCAGGCTCTAGCTTCAACTTCAACAGTACAAAGTCTGCTTCTTTCGACTATGCAAGGCATCCCGGAAACAGCGGGTCACAGAAGTGTGACAAACACACAAAAGAAGTAGAGGAAAAATGATGATAGAAAGGATTAGGAAAGAAAAAGCAGCATTTCCCTGTAGCAGTTCTGGCCCAGTATTATGAGCATGACATCAATGAATCATCCCATTTAAAATTCTACTGTGCATAAGAACATGATTAATGTCCACCCTTTGGGAATGGCCTAAAGACACTTCAGTCAGTAGCACTGCCCCGGGGGGGGGCCTTTCCAGTTTTAAGAGAATTGTATTAATTGTCCATAAACAATGCATTTGAATAAGCTTTGTCAGAATTTAAGCGAACAGTCATTTTTTCTCGTAAAAAATTAATCAAGAGCGCATCATGTTGAAACTTGTTTACTAAACCCGTATCACTTACAGTTGGCTCTCTCCCAGTCTCAGCAACCATATTGGGGAAAAAAACCCAGAACGAACTCACAAAGACCCAACATATCATCATGCAAGTGAGTGTAATTTGTGTCTTTAAGTTTAAGTAGTTTGATATATTACAGAAAGAGTTTTACAGCGCTTGCAACTTATTGTTTGTTAGAGTAAACAGAAGCACATCAAAAAAATAATGGGATGGACACCAAACTAATCGATGCACAAGTGTCTGCACAATAAAGATTAATCTTTTCTGACTTTTCTTACCGTAATAGTAGCCTACAGACTAAGAGACACTGATTGTTAAACTGATGACTGTAAGAACATGACTAAAGACAGAAAAGTCAACATAAACCCTTTGACATAGGACATCCTAGCTCCTGACATACCCAGTTGGATAGCAACAATCGTAGGGGTCAGCAAATCATATGAGACTTCATGAATAAAAAATTTCATACTTACGCCAAGAGAGAAGCCCACAAGCTGACTGCAGACATCCGCATGTGGAAAAGAAGCTTTCAAAAGTAAAAAAACGAGGGAACTTCTATCGGGATAGAATTGGTCTCACTGGCCATAGCAGAAGCCACAGGTCATATTATTATATTATTACAACCCTTTAATTTTTTTTATTTCCGTACTACAAAAAGAAATATTTTCCTCTGTTGATATATTTAGTCATCACTGGCCATTGACTGACAAACTACAGTCGAACCTGCCCTGACGGCCACCTCTAATAACGGCCACTTTCCATTTCCCCCCTTGCGTTTTTTCTAATATATATGATTTAACTGTGTAAAACGGGCACCTGTCCAACGCGGCTGCGGCCATCTTATTTTAACCCACAACCCCTATCCCACCAAGCAATAATACCTGCCTTAGACGGCCACCTTAGTGACTCCATTACGTTTTGTCATAAATTGTGCATTGGCCCCTGGCGTTGTGGGCGAGCCGTCATAATCCAATCCCCTGTCGTTGTTGTTAGGTAGTCCCTCCAACTGATCCTGTTGCGTAGGCCCCTCCCACTGTTGACCAAAAGGTAACAAATTTTCAGCCACTGGTGAGGTAAGCGTGTGATCCCTCATGACCCATAAGCCCCGCCCAGAACTCACACCCGAATTGTAAGTGAGATGAGGGGTCACTGTTTACCCAGTCTGTAACAAAGTAACAATGGACGTCAACACGAACTTGTGACAGAAGCGTCGCTCGTTCTCCTGGTGGTGGAGACCCATGTGTTTGTTTTACCATACACTCGGTCCTCCTTGTCTGACTCATTTCGTTTTATTGTCGCCCATGCACAAAAGCAGCAACAACAACAACAACAAAATAATAAAAAATAAAAAAAACCCAGTGAAAACAACAACAATAACAAAAACAATGCAGCTGCCTTTGGGTGGGACCTCAGAAAGGAATGGTTAGTTTTCTTCATCTTGATCAGTCCTGCCTAAGACAGCCACCTGTCTTATACGGCCACTTTTCTCCTTGACAATGGATGGCCATCTTACACAGGTTCGACTGTATTATTATAATTACTATTACTATTATGATGTTTTGATACAAAGCAAAGTGCAAAACCAAAAACACTGCACGCATGCAGGCTTTGTCACAAGGTGGGAAGAAACATACCATACAAAAGCTGTTGCTAATCATAAAAAGAAAGTTAAAAAGTTTGTCATTCATTTTTCGCACTCTCCTGACTAGGAACTAACTAGGAACATGATTACGGCAGGACATTGGCATTTACAGACCGAAACAATACTGACAGAACAAAAATACTGCACAAGGAATCAATGGAATAAGATGGGATGCTAGGTCCTGCAAATGGCAAAAAAGATGTTCTTAAAATACTTCCTTCGTGTCTCTCTACAGTCCGGATATTCTGCAAATATGTGTCTAATGGTGAAATCTGTGTCACATCCGACCTAAAACGATTTCTCAACTCCCTGCAGGCTATTAACACAAACACGCAACAAGGTAACTCTATGGAAAACCACAGTCTGCATACATGAAATGAAAAATATGAGAGGGTACAGTCCTTTAGCGTTGAAGTCGAAACATTCATACTGATGTAGATTTTTTTAAATGATAAAAATATATGACCATTCTTGAGTCCTACATCCTTTCCAACCTAAGGTTCACACACAATTTAACAGTGATTTCATGAGCTGATCTGTTCATTCAAACTCCCCCCCCCCCTCCCCCCTCGGGCAAACAGTTTTTCCATCATTTCACGCTTTCATCAAAACTTATCACATCCATCACAGTGAAGATGCTGAAAACTTAAGAGCGAGTCACAATATCAAAGAAGCTAAGCATCTACCTCAAATTCAGTCTGGGGTAAATTGACAGAGACATAAATAAAAGCAAACTGAGGTAGTCGTGCATAGGAATATAATTAAGATGAGTACAAATCATAGTCAATGCATCAGTGAATAACAACATATCACCAAAATACATTATGTATGAAGTAGTTTAGATCTCCAACGTGCTTTTTTTCTGAACCAAGAAAGATAAAGCACACTAGATCTTATATTCCACTATATATCTCTTACTCTACAGCTCAACTTTCACTTGAACAGAATAAAACCAGAACTTCCCCCAATGTGTCCTTTGTGTGACTATGCATATGAGACAGTGGAACATCACCTTTTCCACTGTACAGCCCTAAATGACATCAGAGCTACCCTTCTCCCTCCGAGACCTAACTTCGACAACACACTCTACGGAACATTACAGCAACTGCAGCAAACCAGCACTTATCACTACATGGCATTGGACAGAAGGGCAAGAGCCCAGATGTTGCTGGATCGATAACAACAACAACAACAACATCTCTTACTCATGATAAACTTACAAAGCATACCTCCAGTAACATAATAATAATAATTTCTACTTAATAATACTAAAAACAGCAGCTGTAGTTTCTATGGCTTGCAACACATTACGTATGGAACGATGAGATAGTTCTACGGGTATTGTTTGCATGCTCATCATACTAAATACTCAAATTATAATTACATCATACTCTAACGAACTTCTTCAGTAACACATCGGCAAAGCTAAGAATTTCACACTCATGCCTCACTTTCGGAAAGACCGAGGGAAGCTGATGTCTCAAGAGGATCAGAGAGAGACAACAACCTGTGTAGAGCCCCAGTTACACACAACGATAAAATGTATCAGATTCGTCGTATGAGAGAACTGTCCGTTTTATCGCGGTTACACGCAACGATAAAATGTATCAGATTCGTCGTATGAGAGAACTGTCCGTTTTATCGCGGTTACACGCAACGATAAAATGTATCAGATTCGTCGTATGAGAGAACTGTCCGTTTTATCGCGGTTACACGCAACGATAAAATGTATCACATTCGTCGTATGAGAGAACTGTCCGTTTTATCGCGGTTACACGCAACGATAAAATGTATCAGATTCGTCGTATGAGAGAACTGTCCGTTTTATCGCGGTTACACGCAACGATAAAATGTATCACATTCGTCGTATGAGAGAACTGTCCGTTTTATCGCGGTTACACGCAACGATAAAATGTATCACATTCGTCGTATGAGAGAACTGTCCGTTTTATCGCGGTTACACGCAACGATAAAATGTATCAGATTCGTCGTATGAGAGAACTGTCCGTTTTATCGCGGTTACACGCAACGATAAAATGTATCAGATTCGTCGTATGAGAGAACTGTCCGTTTTATCGCGGTTACACGCAACGATAAAATGTATCAGATTCGTCGTATGAGAGAACTGTCCGTTTTATCGCGGTTACACGCAACGATAAAATGTATCAGATTCGTCGTATGAGAGAACTGTCCGTTTTATCGCGGTTACACGCAACGATAAAATGTATCAGATTCGTCGTATGAGAGAACTGTCCGTTTTATCGCGGTTACAAGCAACGATAAAATGTATCAGATTCGTCGTATGAGAGAACTGTCCGTTTTATCGCCGTTACACGCAACGATAAAATGTATCAGATTCGTCGTATGAGAGAACTGTCCGTTTTATCGCCGTTACACGCAACGATAAAATGTATCAGATTCGTCGTATGAGAGAACTGTCCGTTTTATCGCCGTTACACGCAACGATAAAATGTATCAGATTCGTCGTATGAGAGAACTGTCCGTTTTATCGCCGTTACACGCAACGATAAAATGTATCAGATTCGTCGTATGAGAGAACTGTCCGTTTTATCGCCGTTACACGCAACGATAAAATGTATCACATTCGTCGTATGAGAGAACTGTCCGTTTTATCGCCGTTACACGCAACGATAAAATGTATCAGATTCGTCGTATGAGAGAACTGTCCGTTTTATCGCGGTTACACGCAACGATAAAATGTATCAGATTCGTCGTACGAGAGAACTGTCCGTTTTATCGAACTGTGGTGTCTGATTACACGTTCCAATCTATCATTAAGTTTTCTTTCGATTGAGGAGATTGCTCGTCACAAAGCCACCATGTCTCTTTGCGACTAAAGCGATTTGCCTGCACTCTATGTAAAAGTGTCGAGCTCTGGACCTAATGAATGAAAGGTGAAACTGTACCTCTAGATCAGGAGAGCCCCCCCCCCCCCCTTTCCCCTGTACATTTTGATTTAAGAGAACAGCGTCTTTAGAAAAGGGTGGCCAAGCTGTAGGCCTACCGTGTTGCGTGTAGAACCGGAAGCTACAACTTAACTGCAGCAGATGTGCAACGCACTGAGTGACCTTGATGCACAGCTTCACCCTTGACGATCAACTAAACAATAAAATTGTTAAAATATATAATAACGCACCAACTCAGGTTCTCCTCGAGCAACTTTGCTTGTTTTGAGACGCTGATTCCAAATATGAAATCAGTTTTTACCTACGATAATTATTTAAAAAATTTTGAGTCCTGAGTTTCGTTCTGCGCGGCGGCAAATTTCAATGTGAATCTACGTCACAGTGCGTCTCCCTCAAGTGACACCGTGATCACACGGAAAATATCAAGCAGCGCTTGATTTTTCGACTGAGTCTCCAAACCATCATTCAAACTTCCAAATTTTGTACAATGTTGGGGTTACATCTAACGTTTTATCGTATGATCGCTAGATCGTCCAGTTTTTGTACAATTTATGGTTACGTTTAACTGGGCCTTAAGAAAGCAAGAAGAACATTCAACTAGCTGATGACTGGCACAATCAGCAAGCCAACCTTTTCTTGGATCCTGGAGAGGTAGGAGCAGCTGTGACAGCATTATATCGTCTGCAATGATACCTACTGTCCAACCAAGTAAGTAAGTAACTTTCAGAGCAGTCAAGACACATCAGGTATTATAAGTCATGTAAACAATTTCAATTAGGTCTTGTTAGACACAGAATTAATTAGTCCGAGGTTGCAGGACTTGCTCAGAAAAAATATTAAGACTCTGATCTGATCCAAACTCCAATTTTGAGCAGGTCAGTCAAGTTTGTGAGCAATTGTAATACAGCTGCTGTCCACAAGTCACTTGTCATATTTTCTTTCCAAGGCTTGAAATACACAGCGGAAATTTGCCTTGGTGCCTTTTTAATTTTAATTTGCTGTAAGGCACTTAAAATCAAAGGGTCAACCACGACAACTTTCGCTGTGCCCTTGTTAAAAAAATACTTTTTAAAAATAGATAGAAATGGTGACAATCAAAGGCAGTGGCAATGACTGAATCAATTCAGTCGGTACAGTGGGCCTACATAATAATGTGGTCTTTGAAGGGGGGGGGGGGAGGCGGAGGAGTGGAGTTAGGCAGCTTGGTCTCACCTCGTCTCATGCCCTCCTCGCCAGCTCCGACCTTCGACTGATCCAATGGTGAACGAAGTCTCACGAAGAGAGGCACAAGCATTGTCGTTGACAATGGCGAAAAATCTCAGAGGCCCCATGTGCAAGTTGCCCACGTTAAAGATCCCTTGGTGGTCTAAAATCAATAAGAGTAGGCTTCAGCCGCCACCCAGTGAAAAATTCAAAATTTCCTGCTAACTGAAATGTTTAATGTGTCTCGCACGCTCATATGATTATGACCTTATGCTGTTGCAAACGCCATAAAATACTTACCAAAAAAAATAAATCATCCTATCAAGAAGAGCTAGATCTAGTCATAAAGGCATTTAAGTCAAGATGCAATTGTGATCATTATTTGATTTAAAACTGATTTTTAGTGCTTTCATTTTTATGTGAAATTACTGTGATTTAGTTAGTTTTCATAATTTTCATTCATGATTTTACAAACTTTCCAATAAACTCTATACTTTTGCAGAGAGCAAGAATAAATTGTATTGCTATTTATACAGTGGAATCCTGTTATAACGCGAGGGTGGGGACCGGAGCAAAATGTCCGTTATAGCAGGATTCTCGCTATAAGGGATCCAGTAATAAATTCAAGACAAACTGTAAAGTAGGCCTAATCTATGAGTTTGGTGTTCTGTTTATTTCCTTTTGCTATCTCCCCTGATGATAATTTTGTTTCAACATGACCTCTAGGTCTTACTTGATCAAAATTCGAATTAGGTTTAAATTTCTCTAGCGCTAAATCTAGCGATGTGGACTGCAGCTCGGCTTTGGAGATCAGAAAGAAAGGGCTCTGGGCTAACTCGCTCGCTGTGTTTTCCCCCACCCCACCTCATGACTCACCCTTTGGTGCATTCCGTCTGCTCGTTCACGTCACACATTCACTCCATCCATCACATTGCTGTGACCTCTCCATCCCTGCATCGGAGAAGTGAGAGGCATGGTTGGCCTCGATAATCTATACTAGGCTTACGCTGGCTTATCACGCGATGCGTTCTGCTTGTCTGCGCAAGCCACACCCTCCCTACTCAGTCGCTCCGGCCTTCATTGTTGACGCACATGGGCTCTCCTTTTCTTTGTTTCGCTAGATCACCAACAAGTTTCTCAAATGGCGAGGTTTTGCATTATGTATAATTGGCCTATGCACTGTGCACAGCAGCAGCAATATTCCCCTATAACCGACTCGCATGTTTGTCTGATAGCGTTATAAGAGTATTTTATTTACAAAGGTAAAGAGGAGAAAAAAACGGGGTTTTAGAACAGTGCCTTTATAACAGACTTCTCGTTTTTTCCGGACTCGTTATAAGTGGACTCCACGGTATAAACGTTGCGATGCACGATCCAGTATTACCAACTTTAATCAACAAAATGATCACCTTTAATTTTTGCCTCGGTGCCCTAGCAAATTGCCTCAGTGATTTTTAAGCTCCACCTAAGCAATTTTTGCCTGCCCTCCTGAACACATAATTCGAGCCCTGATTATTAAATAATACAACGACAGCACAAGCGGATAGCTAGAGAATGACAACTATACACCACTGGCCGATATTTTTAGTTACAGCCATCTTATTTGACGTCATTGAGAGACACCCACTTTGTCAGTCATGGTAGCAACACAATCGAACGACGGCAGCCTGCCGACTCGGATTATTATCTTTGCAACTTGCAGAACTGTTCGGTTCAATTGTCTGTGATTGTGCAGCATTCTTCTTCTGCCCAGATTGATTCTGATACTATTCACTACATCAACTGAGAAGAAGAAGAAAACTAAGAGTAGGCCTTCATCAATTTGGATACGAAAGCAAGTTCAAACAAAGTTCAACGACGCAGTGTAAATGATCGAATCCGGAACGATTTTTAAAAAGTTTTTTAAGCATAAGAAATTAAGCACTTACAAGAGATTGGACTCTATAGAACGCTGAACTGTAAATGGAGTAGAACTATAAGCGAAGGAGCTAGGGAACTACCAGTGCAAACCGCGCCCGCGTTCATCACTACATTTGTATTAGAATCACAAGTGACAATCAGATGACACAGCGGGCATCCCCTGTGCGAGGTCAAACAAGAAGGCTGTTACTATAAATATCAGCCTGTGGTGTTAAGTTGTTGTTCTCTAGCTAACCGCTTGTAATGACAGCTCACAGTAAAATGAACAAAGTGGAGTTTGAATTTTATAAATCAACAGACAACTGAATTACGAAGTTTAGTGCACAATCTTTCTTCAGAATATTGAAAATCAATCATTGACAAGAACAAAAGCATCAGCTTTCCCAAAGTATTTTTCATGCTGGAGATGATCAGAAGTAATTTTAATTAAAAGAAATTTTTCTCTGTCATCTGCTGAGAACTTAACACGACGCAACAGGCAAGGTCGCCACCTATATCATTTGTCCAATAACAAGTACATATTTTCCACCATTGTCAAGCTGATAAAAACGGTGAAAACAAAATAATTCACAGCAGTCATCATGTTCAACTTTTAAGTCTCTGTACTGGGAGTAGAACGACTCACTGGAAGTGTTTCAAAGTAAACTGTTGAAAAGGAATCTTTCCCACAGCATGAAGCCTTAGTGCAATGTAAAAGAGAATAAGTAGCCTCAAAGAACACTAATGACCCATGTGGCCGTCTCATTGTCCTGCTGGTGCACTTGCATCTGAATTGTGGCTGGGACTTGGGCCTCCACCTGCGTCTGGACTGCTGCTGTGTTGCTCGACACGTTGTTGGATGCCTTGGCGGCCTGCGTAGCATGACGCTTCTGGTGCGAGTTGCGGTCACCCTGCTGCCGAAACCTCTGGCCACAGATCTGGCAAGGATATGGCTTCTCGCCCGTGTGGATGCGGTAGTGACACCTTAAGCTGTACGGGCGAAGAAATCGCTGGTGACAGACATCGCATTCGTAAGGCCGCTCGCCCGCGTGGCTTCGTTTGTGCAAGACGTATGATCCCCGGTAGACAAAAGACTTGTTGCAAATTTCACAGGTGTGGAGATTTTCACCCGTGTGGTATTTGATGTGACTTGCCAGCACCTGCTTGCTGCAGAAAACCTTATGGCAATACTCACAGGTCACTCTTACTTTTGGCTTCTCTTTCACCTTTGTCTCCCTGTGCTTCCGTTTATGAAAAGACAGAGAACTTGAGTAGCAAAAAGTTTTGTGGCAAATGTCGCACTTATAGGATTTCTCCCCTGTATGCACACCCACATGGTACTGCAGTCTGTCTCTGAAGCGAAAAACTTTCCCGCAATACTCGCAAGGGAAATTTCCTTCTTCTCTTGTCTTCTTCACTCGCTGTTTCACAGTTTTCTTCTCATCTTTGTTCTTCACATGAGCCACAAAATGATGTCTCTTTAGATCGTAGATGCGAGAGTAAGCAGAGCCGCACACCTCACAGATAAACGGCTTGTCGGCCACGTGGCCCTGCTCAGCCTGGTGGGCCTTCAGCAGTTTCTGGGAGGAGAATTTCTCTTTGCAAACTCGGCATGTGAATGTATCCCCACCTGCATGACGAGCCAGGTGGTACCGTAACTGCTTCATCGACTTAACTGTCTTGCCGCAGACATCGCAGACAAACTTTTCCATTTCCGACTTTTCAGCAGGCTGGGCTTCAGGATCTTTCGGCTTGTGCAGTTTCTTGTGAACTCTGAGCGCGCCAGGAGTGGAAAAGTCATTTAGGCAAATATCGCACTGATATAAGCTCTTCTCTCTGTGGAGGAGCACATGGTGCCTCATGGTGTAGCGCGACTTGAAGACTGCCCCGCAGATCTCACACATGATGGGCTTACGCTCTGGGTGCAGTCTGAGGGATGAGCGTGACTTGAGAACCAGCGTCTTGTCCTTGTACGCGCTTTTTACGCTGCTGTGCTCCGAGTGCCGATGCGCACACAACTGTTTCTTACGCATGAATCCTACATTACACAGAGTACACACGTAGCTGAACTCACTACCTTTCACATCGCTGTGGCTATATGGCACAGGCCCGTTTGATTTGGCCTGTCCGTCCGGCGGGGGTCCCTCTTGCTCACCAGCAAGGTCTTCACCTGCCGAGGTCTGTTCCATGACGCCCAGGCCCGTCCCGTTGGTGTTGGGCATGATGGCCCCACGAATCAACACCTGGCCTCGATGTATGTCGTAGTACAGGTGCTCAGACAGGTGAATTCTCAGGGCCGCAGGCCTCACAAACATCTCCCCGCACACTGGGCACTTCTTTGGCGTATTGCCTTCGGTGTCACTTCTCATCTGACCACTCTCCCTTGGCAGCCTTTTCTTCAGCAAACTTCGCTGAAACTTACCAACCGGTCTTTTCTTCCCAACAATAATCCCTGACTTTGACGGCGTACCTGTCTGTTTCACAGCGCGTGGAAGTTCTACTACCGGCACGTTCTCCTGCCCAGTTTGCCATGGCGTTATCACTCTCCCGTCAGACAACACAGTGATCTCCATCGCTCCAAGGTCTGCGTCTGCTGCAAAACCTTCTGCCCCGTTATTCACACCCTTCAGCACTCTCGACATACTCGCTCCTTCATTCTTCTCCGCAAAACCGGGAGTGGCCAGTTTCCTCTGAGACATTGAAGCAGCCCTTCTCCTCTGAGAGCTGGGCTGGGCCATCTGATGAATCCACCGATGAAGCTTGAGCTGTAGCTGGCCCACGAAAGCAGCGCCGCAGATCCTGCAGTGATGACGCACAAGACCCTGGCTGGTCCCTGGAGGTCTCCGTGCAGAGTCCAGAGTGAGGCGGGCAGACAATCCTTTATCTGTGCCAACAGTCATCAAATCTGCGTCTAGAGGAAGAAAAAGCATAATAAACTGTGATGATGTACCAATGCCACCATGGTATATTGGACCCTCACATGGAAATGCAATGTAAACAGATACATACAAAGCTAAGCATTCAACAACATGAAATGTGGGGAATAAAAACATGGCCTTCAAGTTCATGATGGAACTTGGAAGTTGTCTTGGTTTGTGTATACATCTGTTAGGCTAGCATGCCTCCCCTGAGTCTTACATGATCATTATTTTAAAACTTCATGATATTTACCATCTTGTGGTTTCACTGAGGGTAGCATCTGTCCTCATACTAACAGCTACACACACACAAACCGAGTAAACCAGAAAGGGTAGACATTTCAAACAAAACAAAAAAAAGAAGGGAAATCTTAACCACACACAGTAATGAAGTTTTGTTTATTTTAGTAAAAGTTTTACAGCACTTGCAACACAAACAGGTCATATCAGTGCCAAAGATTAGAGATGTTACTAGAGGGCAACATACAAATTATCAAATAAAAGGATGAGAGATTAGGACAATATATGTTTGAGAGGAAAGAAGGGGAAAACCGCACCAGAGCTCCTGCCAACATATCACAACTTCAACTTTCCACATGTCTTCTGAACTCAAGCAGTGGTAACACTGAAAAGAAATAAGACCACACCAGAGCACCTACTCACAAACCGTGTCAAAATTGAAGAAAGACTTCTCAGTGTAGTTGATTTATTATAAACGGTAAATGATGATTTCATCTGTGAACACGGATTAACAGGGACAATGAATGATACAGGTACGACATTACATGAAATAATATGGGGTACACCACATAACGTACAGTGAAGTACAGAGAACATGAACTAATATCATATAACACACAACCATACAAAAATGATATATAACTCACCTTCCATTGGCAAAATGTAAACAGGATCAGTCTGTACGCCAACTGAGGATAACAAAAGGATACAGAAGAATATGTCTGAGAATGAGAGACAGTGGGAAAAGAATGCATCCTATCAAATGACTTTACAAAATAAGCCTCACACCCTTAAAAATCATCACAGAACCCATCAAATGGCATTATATTACCAGCATCAATCGCTGCTAACATCAGCATCATATACTTTTATATTTTTGTTAAGGTAAGCAATTTTATCAAAACAACATACACAGTACTGGACTCCACACTCATAGAAATGATAAGCATATAAAGTACAGACTTATGTTCTATATATCCGGTATCTAAGTACATCTTTTCAGACCACTAGGAAAAAAGAAGAGAATAATAGCTGGAATGAATTAGGGGACGGTAAGAAGACAAGACAGAGATAGAAATGGGTAGAAAGATAGGGATGGAAGAAACAGTAAAAGAAAAAAAGAACAAAAAAAGGTGTCAGAGCAAAAGATAGAGACAAAGAACAGCATAAAACAGAATAAAAAGAAAAACTCCCCGAGCAGTTGTTTTTGCCCTGCTCTGCCCTTACCAGTACAGACAGAAGTCTCAGCTGCCCTACGGACTTCTTCCACTCTGGCCACAGCCTCTGAAAAAATCTGGGAGATGTCTATCTTACGCATGGTCTTGCGGCCACTTCGACATCCTCTACCTTTGTTCAAGGGCGAGACCGGTGTATCATGATTGACAACCATCTGGGAATAGAAGACGAGAGGCTTCGTTTAGCTGTTCATCTGCTTTAATCCACTGGCTACCGCCATAGTTGTCTTATACCCAGCGTACCTATTTCAATGTGTTCTCCAAATGATCACTGTGACAAAAATAACTGACATAAAGCTGTCTCCATAGGATTATGCGATTGTGCGGCCGCGGCGCGGCTGCGTTTTTTCGCGTAATTCTGCATCACTTGCATAATTTTCGATCCCCCGCGTTTTTTCACGTTTTTTACCTTTTTTTTCATAAAACAATTAATTAACGCCTCGCCATGTGACTAAAGGGAAATAATCACCGTAATAAGTCTCAGTTAAGTGAAAAGTTGGTTATTTCCCTTGTTAGAAGATCTTGGTAATGGGTTGGGATTTTGTTCCTTGAGAATGTTCAATTTTGCCCTCTGCTCATGTTTCATGTTTGACAGGTGTCCCTGGTTTTAGTAATGTGCCACCATCAGAGGTCCAGATGTCCTTTTTTTTATTTTTTTAAAAACATTTTTCCTACCTCTAGTTACAGAGATTATATTTTTTTTTGGGGGGGGAGTTCTTACTGATGTGTATTGGGTTTTTTTCCAAATACACAACAAATTAGTGATAATGATATGTTCTGTTTTAAATTTTCTGTACTTAAAACATGAAAATCATGAAAATTCGTGTTGAAAAAGTGCAAAACATGTTGCGAATGATGTTACGGTAACTTGCATAATTTTTGCATAATTTGGCTTTTTTTGGCATAATTTGGCCATCTAAATTTGCATAATTTTACGGGGACAGATTAAGTCACCAAACTTTGCACAGCTATAATGGACATAATAAATATTGTAAGAAAATAAACAGAATGTGATTTCTTTCTTTCATCTTATTTTTAGAAAGCAACAAAAATAGGTCAGGAAAATGCTGCAAGAACCATGATGGGACTCAAATTGGGACCCAGGAAAACAAATCAAATGTGAATTGTATGCAACTAAAATGTTTGTTTCTTGTTTGTGGCACATACCCATAGAGAACACAAAAAGGACCAGCAATGGCAACGGTCAGTCCAACTGTTACAGTTGAGTTTGTTACAGCCACTAACTCTCCTTCGTGTGATAAAATATGGAAACATTGTCCTATGCACAACAGCACTTGGCACTCAGAGCACCAGGAAGTGCCTTTCTACCCTTTTCCTACTCTTTCGCTGGTTGTAGTTTCTAAAAGCAGTACCTATGCAGCGGTAATATCACCAATAAAACCCTCTCAACTTAAAAAACGCAGGGGCTGTGGCAAAGTTAGTCCACGGAGACAGACAGAAACAATCCTGTCTTTGTTCTATGTCTTCTCAACACTAAATAGCCATTACCACTAAAATAAAGACATAGAGAAGGGGAGGATGATCTACTAGTACAAACTGCATCCCCCAGCCACTCGCAGAACAAATTTTGGGTGAGAAAACAAAATTACATTATATATCAACACGATAATAGAATTAAAATTCAAACCAAACACGAAGATTGGACCTCGATGTAGGGTGAGAAAGATTGTGAAGATGATGATGACCTACTGATATCGAGTCAAAAAACACAAATTAGGACACTGAAACATCTATTATATTACTATACACAGAAGAAAGTAGCGAATGAGGTTCTCCCGCTAAGAGGTATGACACTTCCCTGACCGTACAGGCATCAAGAAAGGAAAACCAGGTCCTCAAGCAGGTAGGACTGCATAACTGTTTCCTGATTTTTTAACTTTCTTGGGCAAAGACCAAAAAAAAAAAAAACAGCCAGAAAAGACGAAATTCTAAATATTAAGTCCAACATAAAAAGAAAAAAATTTTTGTTGTCAGTAGATAGCAATTCCTTCGAAAACAGCCTGCAGAGCTTCAAAAATTAATTAACAAAAGGAACTGTACTATTCATTGTGAAGAATCAAGTTTTAAGCAAGCTTACCAGGTGCTGGGAGAAATCAAAAATTGAGGGCACCGCATCTCGTTTCAAGACTCTCCTGCGGTCACCTTCGATGAAGTCTGATTCACGGAAGTGCCGGCTGCAGAGCCTGTGTGCGCTTGTTGGGGTGAATTTGTCTCGTCGGACGGCTTCAACCCATTTCGCCAGAAGTCCATCATTTTTCATGGGGAACCGGTGAAACGTCAGATCTCTAACACGATGCTCAGACAAGACCTGAGATCGTGTTGTCGTCTGGCGATTTGTACACCCCAGGGCAGCACAAGACGTAACCATTTTCTGTGTGAATGAAAGATGGCACAAAAAAAAAAGTGAAGTTATAGTTATACCCTACAATGTTAAACTGGCTTCTTGAGAGCATTTTTTTTTTAATTCCAGGGGGAAGTGAGTAGTGGCTAACTGTACCGCTGATTGTGACCATTAGAGCAGGTGTTTAATTGTAGTGTAATCTTTAATATTTTGGAATATATTCATCCTTTCATCTCACACTAAAATCTCAGATCTTAGTATTATATTTTGATATTATATTTTCTCCTAACGGAAATAAAGTAGTTTTTAATTTTTGACCTCCGTGACATGTTTAGTATAGTATAGTATAAGGTTTTACGGCGCTCGCAACTGCTAAGGTCATATGAGCGCGCGTGACATGTTTAGGGGTACCAGGTTCTGGCACAGGGTCTTAAGCTATGTTTTCTTTTAACACAGCACGTAGAGCACGCAACACATCCCCACGGACCAATATACAGATGCAACACACATATATATGCTATATCACACAGTCGCCGATCGGCGTCCAGAGGGCAAAAAGTACGGTTTCTTACCGTCATTGATCGGAGTCCCCTGGGGGCAAAGTGTTAATCAAACACCTAATTTTTTTTACCATCATTATCAAGTTTTTCTTTTAGTTTTAAAGACAAAATAAGATATTAAGACTTTACTTTTTAAAAATCCAAGCAAAACGTTTGCACAAATTGCAGACCCCGATTACTTTTTAGGTAAGCTATAGATAGCCTCTCTCTTGTATAAAATCATTATGCAAGTGTTTCTGGGTATTCTTTTACTTTCACTACCATGTCATGCTCAGGTTTTTTGTAAAGAAAGACTTTACTTTTGTCTGCCCTTTTCTTGTTCATTTTTATCTGTTTTATATGAATGTTGACTTCATATATTGTCGCAGATTAATATGTTTTGAAATATTTTTGCTGGTCTCTATTGAAACTAGATCTGGATCTAGATCTTAATCATACTAAAGACTCTAAGCCTAATTTCATACACACACTAATTTCCCTGATTTGAACCAATATGGGGGAGGGGTGGGGTTGTTGTAGGGGGTATGTCCCCGCCCTTGACATAAAAAGTAGGCCGGCTCTATTTCTCCGAACGTTCGGGAAAATAAACTTGAACTTTATTTCTCCGAACAGTTTCCGTTCTCGAGATTTGTTGATAAAAAGCAAATGGAGTGGCCTGCGTGTGTGTGTGTGTGTGTGTTTGTGAGTGTGTGTGAGTGTGCATGTGTGCGAGTGAGTGTGTGAATTGTGTGTGTAAGGTGTGTAAGGTGTGAACAGGGGGGGTGGAGGGATTTTTTTTACATGAAGGATTTTAGTTTTTCCTGGGTGACTAAATGCAAAATAGGTTACTGCCAAGGTCGTGCATTCTTGTTTTCTCGCAGTACTTTTTGAAGGTATTTTCAAATGAAATAGTCCGGGAACGTTGCCCCAACCACAACTGCTGAATATTCAGACATTAAAAAATCTAGCTAGCTCTAAGAATTGAATTTGATGCGAAAAATGCTTCCTCCCAGTCCTCGCAGAATGGGAATGAAATTATGACCCCTAAATCTCGCAAATAACCAAAAAATCTCGAGATCAGAAACCTTTAGGAGAAATAGAGTTCAACTTCATCCGAGCATTCGGAGAAATAGTCACTTAGTTTAGATCTATTGGGTTTTTTTTACTTGTTCACGTTTTGTTGACGCTTTGGCAATTAGGATTGATATATTTGAAAACAATAGATTTGCAAGGGTTTTAGTGACTATACGTGTGTTCTACAGCAAAAATTTTATGGCAGTTTAGCCTTCAAATAAATGCATCTATGTGATTGTGAGGGTGCATAAATAATTTAAAATTTACCCGATCTATTTACGGACCGATCTATTTAGATCTAAAATCTAGATCTATAATACTGTACTACTGTACTGTACTGTGTAACTGGAAAAAGAGAAGGTGCTGTGACATAGTATTGTTCACTCATTGCTACTGTGTTACAATTTGGCACATCAGGCCTATATTTGACGCAATTTATCTCTCTAGATCTAGATTTCAAAGCGTTAGAACTTAGACTGAAAGAATTGAATCAGAAATTCCAATTGCAGCCATAATGGAGCAAGTCTAAGAGGATGGCCTCTACCTGACACATTCTATTTGTAGTTTAAAAAAAGGTTAAATCTACAACATAAAAATAGGGCCTAGATAGATCTAGTAAGTGTAGCCTAATGTTTGCAAAAAACAGAAGTTTGAGGTACCACAGACTTCAAACTCTTCGCGAGGAAATCCACACAATAAACAGGTCCAGTGCTTCCGTGCAGTCAGTCATATTCTTTGCAGCACACTGCTTGATTGTACTATGGGGAACACAACATCAAGATCTAGACTCTCTATGTCTCAACAAGTGTAGCTTATCAAATAATGCAAAATCAATTCTTACAAACAATTCTCAAACGCTTACCTCTTTTATTGTGGATGTACTAAGATTTAGGGTAGATCTAGAAGGTTCAATAAAATTTGCGGTTTTGATACTGTAAACTCCCCTTGCCTGCCAAATGTAATGGCGTTGTCACATGCCAGATTTTGACACGACTTCCTGTTAAATTTTAAGCCAAAAGTTCTCATGAACCCAGCAACCAAACCCCTCCCTCCTCACTTTTTCTTTACTTAAAAATCATAATAGGCTAGCAGACTAAAGAAAATTGCAAGATGTAATAAGTTTAGGTTAACTAGATAACAATGTTATTGTGATATATTTTTGTTTCAGTTTCTAAATAGGCTGCTGAATACAACCGGTACATTACTATTAAAATTGTATAGATCTAGGGCCTCTCCAATCCAGATCGCAAAAACTCATCTGAACCAAGATGAAGGAGCAAAACAGCTTGCTGTAGGCCTATTATATATATACCTCCTTGCCCAAGACCAACAACTAAAATACAGTGGGTGTCGCATTCAACGAGGTTGCCGGGACCGGCTTGTTGTCCTCGTTGGATCCGACCTCTCGTTGAACGTGACTAAGGCTAAAGTAAAGAAAGGAGACAAGACAAGTTATTAATATTATAGGATGTATCAATACCAGTACATGTAATTAAAACAGATGTTCCCCCTGATGACGAAAATCTCAAACAGCATCAGTACTTGTGCCTGTAATTCAGCTGTGTTCTAACCGTCATTTCTGCATTTTAAAATTATTTGTTTCCAGAACACTTCTTGTGTGGAAACATACCCTCTCACATCTAGATCGAGAGTTTGGATTTTCTGATCAGAGGAAGAAAAGAAAATTGAAAAAAAAATGAAGGTCTCGATCTAGACCAGTGGTTCTCAACCCTTTTCAATCCGCGACCCCCTTTTGATTGTTCAGCAAATGAGACGACCCCTAATTAACAAACCCTTCTGATCCCCCCCCCCCCTGAAAAAAAAATGTATACAATCCAGCAGCAGATAATTGAAAAGGCCTATAGTACATAGTTAATATTGAACAATAACTGTACCTTTGATGTTTTAAATCACTCCTATTTCAAGCAAATTCAAATCGAGAAAAAGAAGAGAACACACACACACACACACACACACAAACAAACAAACACACACACACACACACACACACACACACACACACACACGCACACACACACACACACACACACACACACACACACACACACACATACACATACACACGCACACTCACAGATTTAAAGAAAAAAATCTAATGAGAAGGCTGTGCCTGTAGGTCAGCGACCAGTCTTGAAATTCTCGGGGAAGTCTTGGATAAAGCAAGGCACATATCATCAGCAGCATCCATAAGGATAGAAAATCCGCTTTCGCAATGGTAAGTCAAGGCAAAAGGGACAATTATGACTCGAAGTGCTGTTTTGCTGACCTGAGGGTATGATTCCTGGAGTGAACGTCAAAACTGCAAGAGATTTCTCAAGAATCATGTCTCCATCCCAAAAACTCGGACTTGAATGTCATCTGCAAGGACAATGATGTCTAGTCCAAGAGTGAAGGTGAAAGGGCTTCTTCCAAGAGCTTCTTGAACTGATCTTCAAATGGTTTCAAATTTATAGCAATGTCAACTTGAAGATCAGCAGACAAGGTCTCCTCTGGATTTAACAGCTGTGAAAGACTGGTAAACATAGCAATGTTGTAATTTTCCGGTGCCAATTCTGAACTTTTAAAAGAAAGGCACCCAGAACGTCTTTAAATCTAAACTGACCTTGAAGTTTTGAGTTGAGTTTGTTGAGGTAGTCAAACTTATCAGACATGTAGGCATGCAAGTCTTTGGATCCACTAATCAATTGAGAAGTGCCTGCAGACCTCATCTTTTCCTTGCACTTCCAGGAAGAACTTGATCTCCTCTCTCAGCTCGAAGACGCGACATTCAACGTTTCCTTTCGATAACCGCCTAACCTGAGCGTAGAAAAACAGTGTTTCATGATCTGCACTCAGGTCAGAACAGAGTTCTTTGAACAGTCGTGTATTTAGGGGGCTGCGTTTCACATGTGACATAGTTGGCAATCTTAACAGTCGATTCCAACGTTTCCTTCAAAGTGGGATTGCGGGGTTCTTGCAAGCTAGTGCATATATCTATGTATCATGCAGTGAATGCCTTTTGCGTCTGGTGCTTTGTCCTTCACTTTTACTTTGACCTGAAAGCCAGACTTAGATCCCTTCATGGCTGGGGCACCATCAGTACAAATATCTCACACATTCTTTCACTCAAGACCCTCGTTTTCCAAAAGGAGGCTAACTTGTTCATGACAGCATCAGCTGTTGTTGTGGTGTCTAGTGGTGTGAAGAAAAAAAACCCATTCTTCTTTCACATCTTTTCCCAACACGCATCTCATAAAGACTAGTAACTGTGAGCACGATGTCACATCAACTGATTCGTCAAGCTGGAACGAGAACATGGGGCAAGTTTTGATCTCCTCTACCACCTGTTCCTTAATGTTTGAAGACATGCATGCAATACGCCTCTTGACAGTATAATTTGAAAGGAAAACTTGCTGCAATTTCTGTGCACTAGCCTCACCTAACATTAGCCGTGCCATCTTTATCGTGCAAAGCTTTATGTCTTTCTCCAATTGTGTGTCTCCAGCTTTAAGTCTTTCTCCAATTGTGTGTGGTTTCTTTTATTTTGCTCTCTCTCTCTCTCTCTCTCTCTCTCTCTCTCTCTCTTTCTCTCTTCCAACTTCTTTATTATATCTCCTTTGTCAAATTTCCTGACATAGCCTTTCCTGTGTGTTTATTGTTCTGCCACGCAACAACATAGTTTTATAATCTACAGATTTTTTACTCCTCAGCTAGGCCTATGATCTTATAAGAGATGACAAGCTAGATGCCTACGTGGAATTCGAAAGAGGCAATAATAGTGAAACGGAGTTTCCGTGATAATTTTTTTTACAGTGTCATCCCTTGGGCGTGGGTTAGATTTAACCAGAGAGTGATCTAACCCAGAAGTAGAAGTCAGTAAGACTAAGAGTAGGCCTACACAAATTAAACCCGGGCGAGACAGGTCTGGATGAAAATAGTAGGCTACATGTACATGACTAGATCTACCATTCTTCCCCATGTGAACCCGTTCTCCGAAGCCAGCACTCATGCAGTTCGTCATAAGCGAGGCTTCAAGTTATTGTGCGTTGGCCTATGGCGAGGCTAAATTATACATTTTGAAAGAAAAGAAAACACTGCAAACCAAACCTATGATTGGCCTACATAAATTGTAAATAGGCAAGGCAAACTGCTGTAACCTTGTGGTTTCTTTGGCCTTGTTTAGAAGTCCAGGTGTTTACCTTTTTTCTTATTCCAGCCAATGGAAGAGGGAGCGGTATTTGGAAAATTGCCAGGGGAAGAAAAAGAGCAATGTTTTAGTTTTCAGAAGGCCATAATTTAAGCACAAATTCCTCAATGATCATGCGACCCCTCAATAATGGTCTGGCGACCCCACGGGGGGTCGCGACCCACATGTTGAAAACCCCTGGTCTACTGCTAATGTGAAGTCAGCGTTTTAGGTCTCAGTGTTGTTTGAGTGGAAGTATAGGTGTTGTTGTTCTCTGTTAGTTTTGGTGTTTTGGAAGGTTGTATAGTAGTTTGCTTGGGATGAGTGGACTAAAGGCAAGGGCACCTAAGCAGTTTCTCCATGCTGAGCGCATAACTTACGAAATGTCAAGGATGGTGAGTGTGTGGAGAGGTAATGTTCAGTACGAAAAGCTCTCTGCTCTTTACTAAACGTAACCCTGATCTCAGCAGGCAAACCAAATTTGGGAGGAACAGTAGGCCTATCTGCAGACTTCAGTTGACTTGATGGACTGTTGTAGGCCTAGTTTGGAAGGTGCCATTGTTGCAACTTTTATAGTGGTATTTTTAATGCCTAAGGCGAACCGGTGCGTCATGCTATGAAAACGGCGACAAGGTTGAAAATGGGTTGTTTTTTAATACGCCATTTAAAACAAAACCATACCGTGGACTTGTTTTTATCTAAAATGAATATCAGACAAATTCCTTTTGGATTCCAAATGTTATGTTTACAGATCTGAAACGCAAAACTTCAGTATTGAGGAAGATGTATTCACGGTGTATACAAAACAATTTGTACAGGGTTTTTAAAAAAATCATTATCATCCTGTAGGCTACTCCTTTAGTTTCTAAATTTCTAAATGAACAAAGCTTTTCTTAAAAACATTTTTTTTAAACTCGAGGAAATGTCATTTGAGGTTGAGAAATTTCCTTCGATGTTCCGGAAGAGTTTGAGCATTTCGTTAGCACAGTAGATTTAGATCTGGTCTTTTTTCTTGAAGGTGATCCGTTTCCTTCTTGAAACTAGTTCTTGAGTAGATCTACGGGGAGGATTGGGTACATTGAAATTGAACAGCGCAGGAATAGCTGTATTTTTACGCTTCAGCTGATTTTTCCTCACATTGGCAAACTGAGTTCTCAAAGTTTTCTGACCAGAGTACGTCAGCAGTGAAGAGACTCTCTGGTGACTTGCCTTGCAAATCCTCTTTTCGGAAGCTCACCACCCATTAAAGGCACCTCACCTTATCCTTAGGAAACCAACAAATTAATGGTCCGGTTCTCATTTTTTTAAAATTCACTGCAGAGCACCACTGGCTTGTCTGTAGTCTTTTACTTTTAGGTGGAAGATCGACAACAGTTTCGTTTGCCCCAAGATCCATTTGGTCTTGGCTCTGACCAAAGATCATCATACACTACAAAGTTGACTCCACAAACAAACATTGACAAACTCATTGGTTCACTCTACCAGAGACAATGTACATAAACGTTTACGTACACTGTCTCTAGTCTCTGACAAGTGGAGATCACCCTGCCGCCATGGTGGAAAGATGAGCTGGACAACTTGTGGAGAGCAAAAAGGAAAGCGTTATAAATAAATAAATAATACCAACGCAACCGAAAGAGCCCAGACCTGAAAAGAGCAGAGAAGGAAGCTTCAGGACTATTCAAAGTCGTGACGAAGGAGGCTAAGGAAGCCATTTATATTATGATAATGTTTGTCAAGAGGTGACAGATGATAAAGCACTCCACAGATTCTTTTTTCCCCGTTTTTTTTAATTGAGTAGGTGTTTTACGGCACTATCGACTCAATTTCGGTCAAGTAAGTCACTTACTAAGTGCCATTTACAGATTCTGGCAGCTGTACAGATCAATGATGAAAAAGAAGCTGGTCAAGGGTCTACCAGACTTCCAACGGGAGGACGACGCGTGGGTGCGGTCAGACAAGGAGGGGGCGCTGTTTGCCCGATACATTCAGCAGACCAGACAGACCAGGGCAACGAAGAGGCACGAAAAAGGCTCCTCTGTGCCATACGCCAGCGGTACTCTACTCTAAGCTAATGAACTCTTCACAACTACACCCTCAGTCACGATGACGTTGAGAGAACAGTCAAGCGTTCTCCAAATACCGCCCCAGGTCCAGATAGTGTACGGTTCTCACGCATGAAAAGCCTTGACGAGGACAGCATCGGGGACCTCGCAGAAATCCTCAAAAGGAGTCTAAAGGAACGGAGAGATACCAGATGACTGGTTGGACAGCCACTTAGTTGACTTAGTACCACACCACAAGCCTGACAAGGACCAGAGTAAGATAACTGCTTATCGGGTAATCACAATGCAAAACTACGTGAGCAGGCTGTTAGAAAAGGAGGCGGGGAACTCGATCACAAAGGAGCTAGAAAAGGAAGAGACACTTCCAGCGACTCTGGGTAGCTACAGAAAGGGGAACAAAACGTGGATGAATGCTGCTGTCCTTGCATCAAATGTTTATGAATATGATGGGTTTGAATCAAACTTGAAAGAGGCGAGGATACTCTGATGGCAGCGCTTGACTTCGAAGATGCCTACACACAATAGGATTGAGTACGATGTCCTTTTGAGAACAATTATCAACCTGAAGATTAGCCCCCAGCTCGTGATATGGGTAGGTGAGGCATTGTCGAAGAGGAGAGTTGTAGTGTGGTTGGGAACCTGGACATCTGACACCAGAAGCGTCACATCGGGGTTGCCACAGGGATCATCACTCTCACCAGTGTTATTCAACATACTGGAAACCATATACAATGTATAACATTAAAAAGGTATCGGCAATAGCAGGGCCTCATCGGAGCCCAATCGGTTACAGCAGGGACACAGGCTCGTTAACAAGGTGTAAAAAGTAAGAGAGAGAGAGAGAGAGAGAGAGAGAGAGAGAGAGAGAGAGAGAGAGAGAGAGAGAGAGAGAAAGAGAGAGAGAGAGAGAGAGAGAGAGAGAAAGAGAGAGAGAGAGAGAGAGAGAGAGAGAGAGAGAGAGAGAGAGAGAGAGAGAGAGAGAGAGAGAGAGAGAGAGTAACGCAGTAATGGAGCAAGCCGATGCAAGCCACGCTATAGCAAGCACACACAGCGGGTGAAGCGAGAGAGGGCTGCGGTGGGCTGCAGACTTCGATCTAGCCCTAAGCCAAGCTACACGCATGCGTAATGACTAATGTGTTGTGTGCTGGCCTGATGGCCACGAGAGAAGACTGCGTGTGCTGTTCGTGGGTACTTGTGGCAAGGGAAGCTACCCATGGATAAATACAGCTGGATTAGTCCATAAATGCTTTCTTTCCTCGCATTTCTGATTTAACAGGGATCTGATATAACAGGACTTTTTCTCTGGTCCCACCATCCCTGTTATATCAAGTTTCCACTGTATGTGATACATGTATCTACACAGTTGGAAGTACATCTGGACAACTGGAAGGCCCAGGGCGTGTGCTGAGCTTTATGGATGATGTCCTTGTATACAGACAGTAGGGTAAGGACCGGCAAGAAACAGCTAATGAGGTGCAACAGCAACTGGATTGAATTGGGCAAAGGCGAGTAGACCACAACGGCAAACTCTACCCCGACAAGGCCTGTGTGCTGTGGTGCTCGCTGAACAATCACGTGGTGAAAGCAGAAATGCCCACAGTCACCATCAACGACAGGGTCATGAAGCGTGTGCATTCACTTAGGTATCTAGGTATCAACTTTGACAGATCACTCTCAGGTAAAGATCACATAACCAGGATCATCACAAGAGCCAGAAAAGGTCTGACGGCACTGAAAACCATGGCGTGTAGCAGAATGCAAAAGAGAATTTTAGCCATGCTATACCAGACTCTTGTGCTGTCTGTAATTAGTCTATGGCCTCGGTCTCCTCACCATGTCACTGTCGCAGCTGAAACGCCTTGAAAGAATTCAGAGCGAAGGTATGCGGACTGTTCTCGTTTGCACACGGGATACATCCTCCGAGGCTATGAGTTATCTCCTGGACCTCTCAGCCATGGTAGAACGTCACAAGATTGCTCAGGTGAAAGCGTAGAGTCAGCGCCGATGATCAGCACCCACTGCGTGACAAAGTGGGAAACTCTACGTACACGTCTGCTTAGAGGGACTGAATGGATGAATGAGGCTGCGACGACTTTGGCTAAATGCTGTGAAGTGTAAGACATCCGAGGGGCAGCGCATGGGTTAGCGTCACTGACACACATGTGCAGTGTGTCGTGAGTGACCAGAGGGAGCAGCCGATGACAAGGTAGAGAGACTGATAGAGGAGAACAGTGAACAGGGCGACGTAGTCATCTTCACAGATGGATCAGTACAGCGTGGTGTCAAATCTGGATGGGCTTTCCAGTGCTCGTGTAAACGGGGTCATACAGAGAGAGCTGTCAGGCGCCACGAGTACAACCACGTCCAGAGAGGGTCGGGGAGAGACAGCAACCTGCATAGAAAAGCCAGATAGTCCAACTGTTAACGTTCACGATTAGCAGGCAGACCCTTTCATGGATCCTGAGGACAGAGGCGGAGGAGCAGCTATGGCATTGTGCCGCCTGCAGCAATGATGCCTATTCTCCAACCAAGTAAGTAAGTTTTTTTTGTGTCTCTGACTCAACCAAAAAAATTAAATAAATTGAGGAACAGTTGATCAGCGCGCGCAAGAGGGTGAAGAAACAAAAGAGAGCTTCAGAACACCGACCACTGCGTTATCTGAGAAAAAGTGTGTGCGTGCGTATGTGTGTGTTTACGATACATTTACTTAAGTGCGAGTGCGTATGCAATGCATGTGTCATGTGTGTGTGGGGCGGAGGAGTTTGGAAGAATGGTCTTAAAATAAGAAGAATGGTGTTCATAGAGCCCTAGAACTAAATCTCAGAATCAGTAAAAGTCTATGCCTTGGCGATTTTTTTCTGATCTTCTTTTCTCGCCATCATTCCTTCTACTTCCTATTCCTATGGCTACAGTCACAACTGACTCTTTTCCGATACTCTAACTCTAAAAAAAAAAGCATGATTTCAATATTATATTCGGGTCTCGTGGTTAAAGAATTTTGATCAAAATGCAATGGTACCGTTATCTTTCTTGTATTTTTACTTGCTTCAGGCCTGTTACCAACCTTTAAAATTCTAAACAATCATAATTCAGTTGTTTGAGTGCGGATTTTGATGAAGAGGCCAGCCTGCCAGTCTAGCCCTACTTAGTTAGATCTATAGGTTAGGCCCTATTGACCGAAACCTGTTGAGTACACAGGTCTCATTAGATCTAGTAGGCTACTTAATTTTCATTCAGGTCTAAAATTCATGCATGTCAGTAAGGCCCCTTTAGGTTTCATCTGAAATTTAAAAAATACTTTAGGTAGGCCTATTGCAATCTAAAATTATATAATTCAGCTACATTAAACATGTATCATAATATCTTATTAAGTACGGCTAGCTTAGCCGTCTAGTCGTACTTAAGTACAATGCAGTAGGCCTATGTTTTACTGTTTGAAGTGTTTGTCAGTGTCAGTCTAGCCATCATATATTGATTTATCAAGTACGGCTAGCCTTTTCCTTTTGATAATTCTTCATGTTTTGTCAAAGTCTTACCTGTGAGTAGATTCAAATTAAGGAGGTAGAAAAATTTGATTTTTGACATTCCAAATTTTCGCTTGTGGTAATGTCATGTACCTAATCTGAATCTACGTAATGAATTGCGCGCTGGTCTGTGAGGAACCAAACGTTGCCCTCTATGCTTTCACACAGCAACCCAACTTACTTGGCAAACAATAATTATAAGAAGTAAGAAAGTCATGGATAATAGATGACAGAGGCGTGCATTTGAACTAATTGGGCCTTTTGCACAGCGTGTACTTGATAGAGATGAGTGTATTTTCCTAGAAATTTCCAGCATTTCTTTGATATCTCACCAAAGAAGCAAAAATGCCTCTCATTTAAACCAAACTATATTTTAGTTTTAGGAAGAGTTTTACGATACTTGCAACACAATAAGGTCATATAAGTGGCGGAGATTAGAGGAACTGTTACAAGAGAGTAACAAACACACAAATTAAAAAGGAGGGGAGATAAAGAAAAGACGATAGATTATGTCTGACACTGACAGGAAAGAAGAAGCAAACCACACCAGACCAGAGCACCAGCCAACCACCCCCACATGTGTGTTTGTACTTTTGATTGATGGAGCTAAATACATAAATTATTACTACATGTACTTGCTCTGTGCCAGTCAACACAAAAACCCCATGTTTGCTTTAATGAAATTCATTTTAAAACAAATTGAGGTCGGGCCCGACGACTTCGTTGAATCTGAGTTCCACAGTATCATTCTGGTTAATAAAAAAAACTAACAAGTTTATAACCAACAGCAAATGTTAACTGTTCATCTTTTAATCTTCAAGAGTGCAAAGCATGAACCAATCAGTACACAATTGAGCTGTAGGACTCAAATATAATATAATACATTACACAACAACTGAACCTGCTCAAACGACCACCTGTCCAAGACAACGACCTGTACAAACAACCACTATCCACTTCTACCCTTACACTTATAACTTATCTCTTTTTCTATTCAAGCCTAATTACAATGAATGAAACAGTCCAAAAAGACAATCTGTCTACAAAGACCACTTTTCTCCTTGACAATGGATGACGATCGTCTAGGCAGGTTCGACTGTACACGATAAGAAAGCAATTTGCCCAAACAGTAAACCCCGGAAACAAAAGCAGAGTTATTTTTATGGAAAGGTACATGTAATGAAATATATAATAAAAATATAATTTATACAAACACGGTTTAGTTTCAGTAAGAGTTTTACGGCACTTGCAACACAAAAAGGCCACATAAGTGCCGCAGATGTATCACAAGAGAGTAACATTAACAATATTAACCATACACAAAAAAGGAGGAGCGATCAGATAAGGACGATAGATGTTTCATAGAGGAAAGAAGAATCACAACTACACATGAGCATCTGACAACCACACACACCAGTACAATCGAGTTTCAGTGACATTATCACAACAAAATTTTACGGCTAATACATACCATATATGTACAACTAAAACTGACAATTAAAAAAAAATAATTGTCTATCGACCCCGTACGCCCTGGGGTCATTTTGTACCTCCAGGGTTGTATTCTTCACATTTTAGAATACTTTTACTTCTAGTACGTAAAACTTTCAGTATTTCATAAAAATCATTTTGACAGACTGCTATGCAAAGCGTACGGATCGGATTTACGAATAAATTTCCTCTTTGGAAAGTGGTGGCACAGAGTAGAGTTCCCTGTGTCGTGTGGATACGATAGTAAAACATGACATACGGATAGGGTTAGCAATGCACGTATACATGATGCATTTTCATAAGCTATGTCAGAATTCATGGCATTCTTAAACTACAAAAATTAAGAAAGACAGCATTTTAGAACACAAATTTACTAGCAAATTGCTTCACCACACTTGCAAAAGCACTGAGTAACACACGCGAGTTGACTAGATCCCCTAGATTTATCACCCTTTATTATTTAATTATTATCATTCATCGGAATAATAATGACAAAGTTACTAACAGTGGAATTTATGCAGAGTCATGATGTTGTTATCAAAGATAGTCTAACTTAACTAACTACTACCAAGATGTTTCAATATTGCCCTATTTTGCGTCTGAACGAGACTTGGGCGCTAGATTTACCTCGTCTCAGCTGAGACTGAGAGCGAGAAATTTTGTCTGCAGGCAGAGAGAGAAAAAGAGAGAGTGAAAACGAGAAAGAGAGAGGGAGGGAGAGAAGGGGGGGGGGGTGTTTGTTATAATTAGAATGACTGACTCCTGTTGTTTTCTCTCTGCGTTGGGTCACAAGCTGACCCTGTGCAATACAGTCATTCATTATTGCACGCATTATGGCCAGTCCCATCTTCATGCAAAGTTGACCGACATGACTCTTGACTCTGAGTCTGAGGACAAGGACCTAGGAGTGACTGAATCTTGCGCGATTTCTAAAGGAGCATGAGCAGAAATTCCAACGGGCCAGAAAACGGAACATGCACAGAAGCCGCAGGCTAATCGACCGAATTCGTTCGCTGGAACATGCATAGAAATCTCTACGGGCCAGAAGCGTCAGGCTACTCAACCAAATTTGTTCGAGTAGCAAAAACTAGCCACTCGAGATCGGGCGACTAGCCACTCCGTAACTTATAAGGCGTACATGTCGACAGTACAGTAACCTGGCCAGGCCTTTTTGCATCTCTAGCTCTCAGAAAAATATGAAAAAAACCAGAACAAACTCCCAAAGACCGAACATCTTATCATGTGTGTGTAATATTTTATGTGTCACTTGTATTTTCTTTTCACTAACGCAGATCTAATCACAATGTTAGAAGTTATTTAAGCTATTATCATCCCTTTTTTATGACAGTACGGACAAAAACTTTAAATAATGCAACGACAGCTCACAGTAAAATTAACAAAGCGTGGTTTGAATTTTATTTGTGCACGATCTTTCTTCAGAATATTGAAGTACAGAGGAACTCGGGTTCAACGAGCTCGGATTTAACAAGAACTCGGATTCAACTAGAGAAGACGGATTCCCCGTTTTTTTCTCTTCTTCTTTAAAATCAATAAAAATAACCCGGATTCAACGAGCTCTTAAATCAGCAAGCTCGAATTCAACTAGGTCGCTTCCAGGGTGAACAGCCCCCGTAGACGCGGCTTTGCTCATTTTTCTCCCACAACGAACTTTATCTATTCCCGGAAACCATCCATTTCACCTGCATCGTGAACCATTATTCACTTAGCCGATTGCATGTGAACAATTGGCGGCCTTCTTTCATAGTCATACCAATGCATGTATTGTTGGTACGTGTGTGTCAGGGATGGGTAGACAGCACACGTGTGACTGTGAGTGCGTGTCGAGGGCACAAGCGGTCCGGGCGTGGAACGTCGCAGATATAAACGAGTCACAGTCTTTTTATCCCCCGGGCAACTGACCATTATTACAATGATAAGCTAGTCTTGGCGCAGACCTTCGTAACGAATTGTGCGCTGGTCTAGGGAATCTAAAGTTGCCATAAGCTAGGCTCTACACAGACACACAACTTTTTGGCGAGATGACATAGGCGTGCATTTGAACGAATCGGTCTGTCTTTTTTTAACGCAGCTCATAATAGGCAGGCATTTCAGGCACCTCTTGTTATTTCTCTCTATTATTTATACGTTACTTGCTCAGTGCTTGTAATTATCTACACAAAACCTCATGTTTGCTATAACGAACACTCAGATTCAACGAGATTTTAGGTCAGGCCCGGCGACCTCATTGAATCCGAGTTCTACTGTACAATTATTGTCAAGAACAAAAACACCAGCTTTCCCAAAGTATTTTTCATGCTGGATATGATCAGAAGCAATTTTACAAGAATTTTTTATTTCTGTCATCTGCTGAGAACTTAACACGACGCAACAGGCAAGGTCGCCACCTATGTCATTTGTCCAATAACAAGTACATATTTTCCACCATTGTCAAGCTGATAAAAATGGTGATAACAAGATAATTCACAGCAAAGTCATCATGTTCAAGTTTTAAGTCGCTGTACTGGGAGTAGAACGACTCATTGGAAGTGTCCCAAAGTAAACTATAAAATGAAAAGGAATCTTTCTCACAGTATGAAGCCTTAGCGCAATGTAGAAGAGAATAAGCAGCCTCAAAGAATACTAATGACCGAAGCGGCCGTTTCATTGTCCTGCTGCGTGAGGACTTGAATCTGAATTGTGGCTGGGACCTGGGCCTCCACCTGTGTCTGGACTGCTGCTGTGCTGCTCGACACGTTGTTGGATGCCTTGGCGGCCTGCGTGGCGTGACGCTTCTGGTGCGAGTTGCGGTCACCCAGCTGCCGAAATCTCTGGCCACAGATCTGGCAAGGATATGGTTTCTCGCCCGTGTGGATGCGGTAGTGACAGTTTAAGTGGCACTGGCGAACAAATCGCCGGTGACAGACGTCGCATTCGTAAGGCCGCTCGCCTTCGTGGATTCGTTTGTGCAAGACGAATGATGCCTTGTAGGCAAAAGACTTGTTGCAAATTTCACAGGTGTGGAGATTTTCACCTGTGTGGTATTTGATGTGACTGTCCAATACTTGCTTGCTGCTGAAAACCTTATGGCAATACTCACAAGTCATTCTTACCTTTTCCTTCTCTCTCACCTTTGTCTCCCTGTGCTTCCGTTTATGATAAGACAGAGAACTTGAGTAGCAAAAAGTTTTGTGGCAAATTTCGCACTCATACGATTTCTCCCCTGTATGCAAACCAACATGGTACTGCAGCCTGTTTTTGAAGCGAAAAACTTTCCCGCAAAGCTCGCAAGGGAAACTTCCTTCCTCTCTTGTCTTCTTTACAGTTTTCTTTTTATCTTTGTTCTTGACATGAACCACGAAGTGATGTCTGTTGAGTTCGGAGATGCGAGAGTAAGCAGAGCCGCACACTTCACAGATAAACGGCTTGTCGGCCACATGGCCCTGCTCAGTCTGGTGGGCCTTCAACAGTTTCTTGGAGGAGAATTTCTCTTTGCAAACTCGGCATGTGAATGTATTCCCACCTGCATGACGCGACAGGTGGTACCGTAACTGCTTCATCGACTTAACTGTCTTGCCGCAGACATCGCAGACAAACTTTTCCATTGCCAACTTTTCAGCAGGCTGGGCTTCAGGATCTTTCGGCTTGTGCAGCTTCTTGTGAACTCCGAGTGCCTCAGAAGTAGAAGAGTCATTGTGGCAGAGCACATGGATCTTCAAGGAGGATAGTGACTTAAACACTTCCCCACAGATCTCACAACTGTTGGACTTACGAATGATGGACGAGGGCGACTTGAGCACCAGCGCCCTGTCCTTGTACGCGCACTTGACGCTGCTGTGCTCCGAGTGCCTATGCGCACTTAACTGTTTCTTACGCATGAATCCTACATTACACAGAGTACAAACGTAGCTGAACTCACTACCTTTCACATCGCTGTGGCTATATGGCACAGGCCCGTTTGATTTGGCCAGCCCGTCCGGCGGGGGTCCCTCTTGCTCACCCGCAAGGTCTTCACCTGCCGAAGTCTGTTCCATGACGCCCAGGCCGGTCCCATTGGTGTTGGGCATGATGGCCCCACGAATCAACACCTGGCCTCGATGTATGTCGTAGTACAGGTGCTCAGACAGGTGAATTCTCAGGGCCGCGGGCTTCACAAACATCTCCCCGCACACTGGGCACTTCTTTGGCGTCTTGCCTTGGCTGTCACTACTCTTCTGACTACTCTCCCTTGGCAGCCTGTCCTTCAGCAAACTTCGCTGTAACTTACCAACCGGTCTTTTCTTCCCAACAATAATCCCTGACATAATCCCTAGAGTACCTGTCTGCTTCACAGTGTGTGGAAGTTCTTCTACCGGCACGTTCTCCTGCCCAGTTTGCCACGGCGTTATCACTCTCCTATCAGACAACACAGTGATCTCCATCGCTCCAAGATCTGCGTCTGCATCAAAACCCTCCACCCCGTTATTCTCACACTTCAACACTCTCAACAAACTGACTCCTTCATTCTTCTTCGCAGAACCGGGAGTGGCCAGTTTCCTCTGAGACACTGAAGCTGCCCTTCTCCTCTGAGAGCTGGGCTGGGCCATCCGATGAATCCACCGATGAAGCTTGAGCTGTAACTCGCCCACGAAGGCAGCGCCGCAGATCTTGCAGTGATGACGCACAAGACCCTGGCTGGTCCCTGGAGGTCTCCGTGCAGAGTCCAGAGTGAGGCGGGCAGACAATCCTCTATCTGTGCCAACCGTCATAAAGTCTGCGTCTAGAGGAAGAAAAAGCAAAATAAACCTGTAATGTAGCACCAATGCCAACATGGCATATTGGACCCTCATTTGGAAATGCAAGGTAAACAGGTACATGCAAAGCTAAGCATTTAAAAAACATGAGATTTGGGAATAAAAACAGCCTTCAGGAAACTTGGAAGTTGTCTTGGTTTGTGTTTATATCTGTTACGCTAGCATGCCTCCATCGAGCCTTACATAATCATTATTTTAAAACATTATATTTATCATCTCGCAGATCTCTCTTCGGGTACTTGGACAAACCCAACCCCAAACACCCTTCGAATCTATTATGTAAAGCCGATGAGACATTGATCTTAAGAGCATGCACAGGACACTTACACACCAACAAGCACATAAACAGAATTAACCCCATGAGGGAACCACATTGTAGACACTGACTACCACGAGGAGACTGTTAACATCTCTTACACAATGCCCAAACCAGGCAGTTCTTCCACGCAGGCTCCTACATACACCTACAGACTTACAAAGCCTGCTCTATTCTGGCGTTGACCAGATGACAAGGACATGTGGTTACTTGAGGGCGGCACAGCACTGCCAAGAGTGAAATACTTGCAGCTAAAAGGATTTGAAACCAACAACAACATCGGCCATCTTGCAGTTCCACTGTCCACTGAAGGTAGCATTTGTCTTGACTAATATAAAACAGCTACACAGACACAAACCAAGTAAACTTGCAAGGGAAGACATTTCAAACAAAAAAAAGAAAAAAAAAAAGAAAAGATAAATCTTTACCACACACAGTAATAAACTTTTGTTTGTATTAGTAAAAGTCATATGTGAGCGGCTCTGAGAAAACCCGTCGGAAGGTGCGAGAAGCTATTCTGAGATATCGCTAAAAATGGGCCCTGAACTTCATTTTTATCGAAAACGAAATTATATGAAATTCAGAAAGATAGACATTTTCTACATCATATGTTTTAAGAAATTTTGCTCAAAAGTGATTGAAAATATTTTAAAATAATTATTTTGGAGGACATATCGTCGCCGTATTACGCTGAATTCTTAGACAAACAGGGGGAATATTTACTCAATCGGATAGACACTTCTTTCCACGGGAACCCTCACATATTATATACCAAAAGAAAGAGAATTTTATTGCCGTTTCGGGAAAACCCAGTGCGCATGAATGTCACTGTGTGAACAAACAAATAGTTCTGTGTTGTAGTTTCACTTCTGAAATGGTATTTGTCATGAATGCAGTTTAACATCTAATGTACCATTTCCTGCCGTTCAAACCAAATATGAACTGTTCGTTATTGACTTTAAGTTCTTTGTTCTGCTCTACGAAGTGTTTTTTTCCGAGTTTACTGTAAGTAAACTGATTGTTTTCTGTTTCCAAGTGGTCGAGCGCTTTTGTTTACATAATTTAATTGATTCAAGATGGCAGATCGATCAGCTGAGTGGCGTATTTCATCGATGTGGAACGATCTCAGTCGGATTGGAATGAGACAAATCACAGACGAAAATGAATTGGATGAACTGATTATTGATTATTTCAATGCAAGACCTATTGATTGTGAAGACAGTAGATTCTAGTTTGGAGGAGGAGACACATGATGAACCAATTACGACGACGACCGTGGCCATGACACACCCACACCCCCCTGCTCATAACCATGATCTGGAACTTCATGAAGAAGAAGTCCTGGTTCCTGTTCAACCAATTGGCATAACATCATCAGAAGGTAAGCAAGGTTTACCATACCCGCAGTCCCAGCTTCTATACTAGTCCTTATAACTTATAATTACAGTGGAGTCCACTTATAACGAGTCCTGAAACAACGAGAAGTCTGCTATAAAGACTCTATTCTAAAACCCCGTTTTTTCTCCTTCTTTATCTTTGTAAATAAAATACTGCTATTGCACAATCAGACAGTCGCGTGAGTCGGTTATAGCGGAATAATGCTGCTGCTGTGCACAGCACACAGACCAATTAAACATATAAAACCTCGCCAGTTGAGAAAGTTGTTGGTGATCCAGCGAAACAAAGAATGGGAGAGCCCACGCTAACCAACAATGAAGGCAGGAGCGAATGAGTGGGGAGGGTGTGGCATGCGCAGACAAGCAGAACGCATCACGTGATAGGCCAGCCCAGTCTAGATTATCTAGGCATACCGTGCCTCTCACTTCTCTAGTGCGGGATGGAGAGGTCACAATGCTGTGATAGATGGAGTGAATGTGTGACGTGCGCAAGCAGACGCAACGCACCACAGGGTGTGGTGGGGTGGGGAACAACACAGCGGGCAAGTTAACCTAGAGCCAGAGCCCCTTCTTTCTGATCGCCAAAGCCGATTTGTCAACATTGCTAGTGCTAGAGAAAGAAACCTGATTCGATTTTCAATCAAGTAAGACCTAGAGATCATGTTGAACTAAATCATCATCAGGGGAAATACAAAAAGGAAACCAAACAGAACACCAAACTCTTAGAGTAGGCCTACTTTACTATTTCCCTTGAATTTATTACTGGATCCCTAATAACGAGAATCCTGCTATAACGGACATTTCGCACCGGTCCCCTCCCTCTCTTTATAACAGGATTCCACTGTATCAGCTAGATTAAAGAACTGCGTATTCTTCTAGATTCTATCCTACCTCTAGCAGTGTATTAGAATTGGAGGAGCTAGATCTAGATCTTGATCGACTAGATCTATCACTATACGGTAGCTTAACTCTTAGAACGAGACCAAGTCTGTCAACGTTATTATAGACTTAGGTCAAGATTGTACTAGACTAGACTAGACTAACTAGACACTTGACTAGATCTAGACTTATTACTCTTCTACATCTGGACTCCTATGACACTTAACTTAAAACTCTTGATGGAAGTTACTCGAGCCTGCAGCTGTTGTTTAGATCCCTGTCGCTTACCTATCTGTATGATGAAGCAAGTCTCACTGCAGTGTGTGTTGAGATCTAGATCTAGATGACATTATAGTGTATTGTTTTAAACTTTATACACCAAGTCACCAGACACATTGTTGACTGTGCCTAGATCTAAGACTAAATAAATCCAGGGCCAGTTGTGTATCTCTGTAAACAGTATTTTTCTAGACGTGTGGAGATGATCCAGTGCACACTACACAGATAAATTCTTGTTGATCTCTTCAGTTTTATTTCATTGTACATACTATTTTCATTGATCTCTTAGGTGCAATTGCTGGCCCAGGACCTTCGCAGCCCCCCTCCCATGCTCCCAGTGAAGCAGATCCAGAGTCTCTGACTTCTGTGCTCTACAACAACAAAGTGATGCTGACCAGTCCAGTATTGCTGAGAAGGTAATGCCTCTCTCAATCAATGGAATTGAATAATAGACTAGGGCTACTACTACTACAATTTATATTGATGCTAACACCTGCTTTAAATTTCTTGATTCATTTACAAAGCAGAAAATAACCGATCTTACATACTTTTTAGCTTTAATTATTCGACTTGAAAAGAACCATGAGAGATGCTGCACCACACTAACTTGTATTGTTGAAGGTGATGCCTCTCAATTAAATAAAATATTATAGCATTATAGTTCAGTGTGATGCTGACTCTTGCTTTAAATTTTAAAATTCCTTTACAATTAAGAAATATATCTATTCTGAATACATACTCTTTAATTATTTGACTTGAAAAGAACCAAGAAAAGAGAGATGCTGCACTATCGCAGTGATGATCTGTCACAAACTTGTCGTCACATGAAAGTGAATTTCTTAAACTGAGTAGGTCCATATAAAAATACAGCGGTGCAAAACGAAAGCAAGAGGTGACAGAATGATGGACAAAAATTCTGGCTTCTTGTTGCAACCTGTCAACTGTAAAGGGATCACGGAGCAAATTATTCTCAATTGGTGATCATTAATCACTGGTTTGTTTGAACTAATAGTGGTCATTTAAATACAGTGGTGTACAACACTGTAAATTTCATTATGCAAGCTGCACACCTTTAAATCGCTCTCTTTTAATTTCTGTATCTACAGACGAGGATGATGCCTTAGGGGTGACCTTCATAGAGAACGGGACAGTGACAGCCTTTATGGTGCCAGAAGGTAAGGGTGTGGAGCAGACAGCTTTGCGAAGTTGAAGGGCCTGAAGTGCTTCTGCAAGCTCAATGATGGCCTGCCTTGCAACAGCCAGTTCGAATCAACTGCTTTTGACGACCTGCGTTTGTTTTTTGCTGGTATGACACGAGAGGAGCATATTTTTTTGGCGCGTTTTTATGTAATTCAATGATTTACTGTTGTAACATAAAAACAGTCATAACTTCACAAAGAAGAGAGGTATTACACTAAAATAAAAAGCAAACTGTCCACGAATGGCACCTCTATGCTGTGGTATCAGCATTATTTGCTTCTATGCATTGTCATCATGGAAAATGTGTTCCCAAAGTAAGCAAAACTTTAAAACCTGTTTTCTCAAAATTAGACACTCGAACCCCTGTTCGCTTTAAAATGCCATAACTTTTCACAAAATCCTCCAATTGCTTTCAAATAAAGTGCAAAATGCTCAGAAAAGATGTGTCTTTTAAAATATGCAAAAAAGTTCATTTTGAAATTTTGCACCTTGTGAAGGGCCACACACATATATATGGCACTTGCTACACAAACAGGTCATATCAGTGCCATAGATTAGAGATGTTACAAGAGGGTAACATATAAATTATCAAATAAAGGAGGAGGAGAGATTAGGACGATAGATGTCTGACCGGAAAGGGGAAAACCGCACCAGAGCACCTGCCAACATATCACCACCTCAATTTTCCACATGTCTACTGAACTCAAGCAGTGGTAACACTGAAAAGAAATAAGACCACACCAGAGCACCTACTCACAAACTGTCTCAAAATGATATTTTACTCACCTTCCATTGGCAAAATGTAAACAGGATCAGTCTGTATGCCAACTGAGGATAACGAAAGGATACAGAAGAATAATATGTATAATGAAAATGAGAGACAGGGGAACAGAATGCATCCTATCAAATGACTTTACATAATAAGCCTCACACCTTTAAAAATCATTAACAGAACCCATCAAATGGCATTATATTACCAACATCAGCATCATATGTGAGGCATCGTGGTGAAATCAGGCGCTTGTTATAATAACAAAATCGAAGAAACAGGCATTTTTCAGCCGCTTTGGCAACTTTTATTAAAATTTTTTTGACTCATCAACACCTTGTACATCCATACAAAAACATATTTCCATGTGAATTTTACTGAAAACCGTTGAATAAAGCCACAAAATATATTATTTTTCAGTTTTTGAGGACTCTTTAGCTATTGGAGTCACCAAACTTTGGCCGCCATTTTCTCGCTAAGTACACCACTCAAATCAGGCTACCTCACATCATTCAATCGAAGATATCTTGACTTCTATTCAAGATAGATGGTTATAGTTTTCATTGAAAGCAAGGCAGATGAATAAGCTTTCAGATGGTACCAATAACCCCACATGCCCATAAAGTGACGAGCGCCTGATTCCACCACGTCATGACACATACTTTTATATTTTGGTCAAGGTAAGCAATTTTACAAAAACAAAATACAGTACTGGACTCCACATTCATAGAAAAGATAAGCATACAAAGTATTGACTTATATTCTATAAATCCGGTATCTAAGTACATCTTTTTCAAACCGCAAGGAAAAAAGAGGACCATACAGTGGAACTCGTATTCAACGAGAGGAGATGGATTCCCTGTTTTTTTCTTCTTTAAAATCAATAAAAATAACCCGGATTCAACGAGCATTTAAATCAGCAAGCCCGGATTCAACGAGATCACTTCCAGGGTGAACAGCCCTCGCAGACGAGGCTTCGTTCATTTTTCTCCCACAACAACCTTTGTCTCGGCCTATTCCCGGAAACCATCCATTGCACCTGCATCGTGAACCATTATTCACTTAGCCGATTGCATGCGACCAATCAGCGGCCTTCTTTCATACCAACATACGTGTCATTGGCACGCGCACGTTTCTACTCTAGGCTAGGCCTAGCATGTGTCAGGGTCGGATGGGCGGCTAGCACACGTGTGACTGTGTGTGCCTGTCAGGGGGGGGGGGGGGGGGGGCGGGCGGCACCAACAGTCCAAACGTGGAAAACGTCGCAAATACAAACGTGTCACAGTCTCCCCCTCCCACTGGCACCTGACCATTATTACAATGATAAGCTAGTCTTGACATCAATGCCTGCTTTTGCTGCTTGACACAGATCTACATATATGAACTGTGCGCCGGTCTATGGCATAAAAAGTTGCCGTATGCTAGGCTCTACACATCAGCATAACTTTTTGGCAAACAATCAAAATGACACAGGCATGCATTGGAACTAAGAGGTCAGTTGTTGTTTTTTTGGCACAGCTTATAATATGCAGGCATTTCAGACACCACTTGTTACTTCCCTTTATACATTATTTGCTCAGTGCCTGTAATTATTTATAAAACCTTATGTTTGCTTTAAAAACGAACACTCGGATTCAACAAGATTTTAGTTCAGGCCTAGCAACCTCGTTGAACCCGAGTTCCACTGTAATAGCTGGAATGAAAGGGGGAGGGTAAGAAGACAAGACAGAGAGACAGAAATGAGTAGAAAGATATGGACGGAAGAAAGAGTGCAAGAAAAAAAGAACAAAAAAAAAAGACGTGTGTAACAGCAAAAGAAAGAGACAAAGAACATCATAAAACTGATACATAAGGAAAGGCTTTCAGACACATAACTTAAACAGTTGTTTTTACCCTGCCTGCTCTGCTCTTACCCGTACAGACGGAAATCCCAGCTGTCCTACGGACTTCTTCTCTGGCCTCAGCCTCTGAAAAAATCTGGGAGATGTCTACATTGCCCAAAGTCTTGCGGCCTCTTGGACAGCCTCTACCTCTGTTCAAGGGCGAGACCGGTGTATCATGATTGACAACCACCTGGGAATAGAAGGCGAGATGCTTTGTTTAGTTGTTCATCGGCTTTAATTTAATCCACTGGCTACCGCCATAGTTTTTGTCTTGTACCCTGCGTACCTATTTCAAGGTGTTCTCCACATGATCACCGTGACAAAAATAACTGACATAAAGAAAGTCACCAAACTTTGCACAGTTATAAAGCCAAAGGACATAATAAATATTGTAAGAAAACAAGCAGAATGTGATTTCCTTCTTTCGTCTATTTTTAGAAAGCAACAAAAATAGGTCAGGAAAATGCTGCTAGAACCATGCAGCCATGCCAAGGCAGAGCGACGTATCTGTACTTTATATGATTTTGAATTACATCGCGCAGCCATTGGAAATACGGTCATGGCCCTTTGATTCAGTTACGTCTGTTTGCCATAGTGAAATATCCTATTTGAAGTGCAGAGATACGTCTTCCTGCCTTAGACACAAGCTGCAGAATGGGTCCATTTAAACGAAAATATGCAAAATAGAATAATTTTTGCAAATACGTCGGCGACTTTTGGGGCACGGTGTTTATTCACGATTTTCTTATTACGTCAGATTACACGTTTGATTTGAGATAATTGAAAAATTGTTTTACAGGGACATGTATCTCACCGAGCACTATCAAAAAATGAAAAAAAAAACATTTTAGAAAATTTGTGGAATTCACGGTTTTATAAGTGGACCGACGATGTAATATCCTGTACTTTTTTTAAAAATTACGCACATTTAGGTTTAAAACAGCCAATCTTCTTCGGACAAGTGGACACACACCCTTATTTGTTAATTTTTGTGGTTGTTTATGAGCTGTTCTAATTTTGATTTCATTCTGTTGTGAAACATTTCTTTTTCACGTTTTTGAAAATTGAAATAGATCTAGAATCTAGACCCAAAAATTTGCTCCTTCCCAGACCTCACAGAATGGCAGAATGAAAGTTGGCGCCGAACTGAGCAGAACTCTCGCAAAAAAATCACGAGACCGGAAGCCATCTAAACCGTTCAGAGAAATAAAGATCTGCACTATTTCCCCGAATGTTCGGAGAAATAGTCACTTCATTTTTTTAAGGTACACTCGGGGGAGGGGGTGGGGATGAAGGCAACACCGGATGACAAAAACTGAACTTGGAGTTCTGAACTGGATTATAGTCTCTGGTGACACTGAGACTACATGCCCAGTTGCCTGTTACCGTGTAGGCCTACATATAGACACTGAGGCTGGGTGCCCGGTTACCGTGTACGTAGGTATGTCAAGCGCCATTTGCCGATCAGCGTGATCTTAAGATGGCGCAGAACCATATGACGATCCGCAGAAAGTGTGGCCAGCTCGAGATGGGCGCGACGCGCCATCACACACAAACAAACGATTTTGCAAAGTTCACAAACAAAACTGCGCAGAATTTATTTATCACTAATTTCAAAAAATTTTTTAAAAAGGTTCAAGAGGACGCAAGTATCACTTGCCCATACAGCCTCTCTCTCTCTTTCTTTGCCACTCTCGCCTCTATGTGTATGTATAATAATAATATGTTGTTGTGTTTGTGTACGTGTGTCCAAGAGATCGGCAGATGGCGCAATTCTTGCTTGCTTTGCGCAATAAAGATCGCGCAGCTCTATTCATTTTCGGAAATAATCCGTAGATGGCGCGCCCATCTCGAGATGGCCGCGCTTTCTGCAGATCGTCATATGGTAAATGGTTCTGCGCCATCTTAAGATCGCGCTGATCGGCAAATGGCGCTTGACATAGACACTCCGATCTAGAAATCAATCAGAAGATCTAGATCTAGAATCTAGATCTAGATAAGACTAGATCTAGATTAGATCATGTTTTTTTTACCTGAGAAAATGACGTTTGAGTTTGAGGAATTTCCTCTGCCTCCGACTCTGATGTTCTTGAAGAGCTTGAAGATTCTGTTAGCAGAGGAGAGCTAGATCTAGAGTTTCCTACTAGATCTAGATCTAAATCTACATGATTGAAATTAAACAGCGTTGGTACAGCTGTATTGTTACGATTCAACTGATTTCTCCTCACACTGTTGGTAAACTCAGAGTCCTCAAAGTGTTCTGAGCAGAGTACGTTAGTAGCAAAGAGACTCTCTGGTGACTTCCCTAGCAAATCCTGTCTTCGGCAGTTCACCACCCACTTACGGCATCTCACCTTATCCTTAGGAAACCGAAAAAATGACAGGTCCGGTCTTTTATATCGTTCATTTTTACAATTCACTGCTGAGCACCACTGGCTTCTTCGTGATCGTCGTCTTTTAGGCCTACTTTTAGGGGGGAGATCGACAACAGTTTCGTTTGCCCCCAGATCTGCATCCATGTTATTTCGTTGGTCTTGGCTCTGATCAAAGATCCAGCACTAGATCTGGATCTAGATCTAGAGCTAGAATCTAGATCTAGATTCTAGATCTAGAAATCTAGAAAATCTAGATCTAGATATAATCTAGATTTATCTCTTAGGCCTAGATCTAGATCTAGATCTTGATACAAAGTTGTCTCTTCAAGTAGATCAAGATACAAGCTGGTTCAGGTCAATCAAACCAAAAAAATGATGAACAACAACGATCTGCGGTGAATGGCGTGCTGTGCTTTTCCTTGTTTTCTTCTGCTCACAAGAAAGTAGAAACGAAAGAGAGCTTCACATCACAACACCGACTGCAGCGCAAGGATATTAAACGTTGGCCCTAATGGAGGATGTCCTGTGGGCGGCACCCAGCGGAACGTAGTACGCCTGATACTGATAGTGATAGGATAGTAGGAGGAGCCTCTCTCGCAGAGGAACTATGGTCTACCTGCGCTGCACGACTGCCCGACTCACGCACTGAAATCTAGATAGAAGGTTTTATTCCGAGTCTGTGTAGTCCAGGGGCGGCTTGTGGGGCTAAAAAGTGGGCGTGCACAATAATAATTAAGCTATAGCATGCTGAAGATAGTCAAGGGCATAGTAACTGAGACGGTGTATAAGTTTAGGATCTTTGGGTTGGTGAGGGAGGGCCTCGTGGTTTTATTTTCATTCTTTTTACTTGTCGCTTTTATTTCTAGTACTAAATTTGTTTGTTAGCTAAACATCAATTTTGTTCATCTTGTATTGGAACTGAACACTCAAGTACATGTAATAACTTTCACTACTCCACTACAAAACCATTCAAAGGCACAGGACGGCCATGTTCACCTCCCTCAGGTTCACGGCTACAGAGTCACTTAAAAGAGTGGCAAGACAAACAATTAACCAATCACAATTCACTTGAGCACTCCCCTGGATTGCTCCGGGGCTTCCCTTCCATAATACTGGTAAAGAAGAGCGTAGGGTCTATCGTGTTTATTTTTAGACTGCCTACAGTGGGCTATGTTTCGGCACTATTCGACAGGAGCACATTTGACATGTGCCTGCTTATTAATATTAATGTACCGCCAAACTCGCTACGAGTGTCGTCATCGCTTGGGTTATCCCCTAGAGCGATTTATAGGTCAAGTTACACTGTTGAATATCCTTTTCTATTTAGCTAAAACGCGTGAACTTTGGCACATAGTAGATGTTTTACGGCGCTATAGACATAGAAATGACAGTTATGGCGCAAGTGAGGACCTCGGTGTTGATATAATATTTGGCTAGTGTTTGTTTCTGGTTTCTGTTATTATATTATTGTGGGTGTTTTACGTAATAGAACATTCAAAAATTTGGTACTATGGACGAACCGCGCCTGGTGTAGTCAGTAGTAAAAATGCCTTCCACCCGTGTTGTGTGAGTGTAAGAACCGATGTGATGCTGCAGTGGACAGAAGTTTTCACAGGTGTTGTTTTCCTTTAAAAAAAAAATCTGAATGAAAGTGTTTTTATGCCCCCAACGACACAATTTAGATAATTAATTAACATTTATGAGAGGCTGGTTCTTGCGCTGTCAGGGGCGGTTCGCCCATAGAGCACGGTCATGCACTGCCGCCCAAAAATTTTAATGCGCACAACACCCACAAACAAACAATAAAAGAACCTTGAACAACCACTATCCAATCAATTTTCTATACAAGTGCCTCGCCAGAGCCTAATCCGTCAATAGTGCATCTGTAGCACTCTACAACATCTACTATACCCTAGCAAGTCCTCGTGCTTCACCCAAGTAATAAATAGCACGTTCAGAGGTGGTAATCTAACTCGAAAAATGCTCTATGGGCTGGCCCAAACAACGATGAACTTTAGAGTGGGTTTCGTAGTACAAGTACTACAAGGACATAAATATTAATAAGGCGGCACAATCTCACTGTGCACAAGCCGAACAAAGCCCGTAGAGGCAGTTAAAAATAATACGATCTCAGACAGGGGCGAAGGCTGACTTGTTTGACAGGGTAATCAAAGTGAAACTGGACCAGATATGGCCTGGAGATATCACACAAGAATCTTACTCGAGGCGGCGACTCTTGAGTTGTGAATGAAAACAAATCCGGAATTCACATTGTATGTTCAACCGCCAAAATAATCGGGAAAGTATCTTATTAAATATTAATTCCAACTACAATTAAATTTAACTTAAGATGTGAAAACACAAACACAAAGCAAAGAAGCAGAGATGTCAGTACTAGATCTATATGTTATAGATCTACCCGTGAGTCTAACTCTTTGGTAGAACATGACAATTAATTATCCTTTTTTTAAATTTCACATTTGGCTGTTTTTGTCTAGCCTTTCGCGGCCAGGAAGCGGTATCATAATCGAGGTCACGATCTGATTATAGGACGGTAAAAAGTCGAGGAAAAAAAGCAAGCACTTGCAACAGTCAAGAGATTGTTAGCAGTTAGTTCCCCTCACATTTGTGAGGTAGACTCGACCAGTGTAATAGTTAGCTTACATAATCAGAGTTTGTGATTGCTTATAACTGTGGCCCCAAAGGGGTGAACAGGGTATTTGTGGCAATGAAACAGTTTTTACTGCTATGCACATGTTCCCTTCAACCCTATTGGTATACTCTTCCAGCCTCACTTTAAGCTTACTTAATCAAAGCTTGTGACTGCTTGTGGAGTGGCCCGAGTGGGGTGAGCAGGCTATTTCTGTGGCAGTGAAACCTTTTTGAATGTTAAGCATTATGTTCATTGTTGATTATGAACGTCTTTTTACATTTAATTTATGAGGTTTACGTTTATTATAGGTGAATTTGACAGCGACAATGTTTCAAAATTAGAAAGGGAAGCAGTTAATATTTGATTATATAGACGCTTCACCCCTGATCTCAGACCAGTTCACGATTCAATGCCCGAATTATGATAGCATCGGAGCAATCCACTGGAGTGCTCACAGTGATGTGCGATTGGTCCATTGTCTTGCCATTTATATCTCTAGCCCCACCTCTGTAACCCTGGACTTGAGCGATGTCAACATGACGTATTTAGGTCACTGTGCCTTCTTGGAATGAATGGTGTAGTGTTGAAAGTTTTATTACTTGAGTGTGTATTGAGTGATTCCAATGCAGGATTAATGAAGTTGATTTTTTTTTTGCGTGCAAATGAACTCAATTCTCTAAACCAAATTAGTGAAAGAATTATAAAGTCCTTACCAACCCAAAAGTACGTACTGAGATAGGTTTTACTGATTTTGTCCATGTGAAACAAAGCATTAAAGATAAGAGTCATCAATTGAGCGCACATCTACAATGCCGTTAAGTATCGCACTTTCGTATTAATAGAAATACCAGCAGCGCAGCATGACGTTGGTCATCGCATTGCAAAGTCTCACTATAACTACATGTATAACGAACGGGTGAGAAAGAACAAGGACGCATTGTGCATTTTGTTCTATGGAACTCTCGAACTCACCCTTCGCGGTCATGAAAAAGGCGATTTGTCGTGAAACAGAGGTATCTTTCCTGGTGTACTGCACAGAGACATTCAATCTGACCGGATACTGTTTGATCATAATTATGCAGAGCGCTACTATTGCAAAACACACTTTCAAAATATTACAAAACGAACTGCTGGACTGTATTTTAAAAATATTACTAAGAACTGAATAAAGAATACGCTCTGCCAACTTTTTTTCAGTTCAGGCTGACGAAGCAACTCATGCTGGTCATTTGTCACAACTGGAAATGTATCTTTGAGAGAAGGTTTCTGACTGGTGTTTGAGTTTGAGTGACTGCGTGTTAAGTTAGATCTAGGCCTGATGCGCGACATGCGTAAATGCCGCAAAACACTAGACAGGCCTTTACATGTATAGGATTAAAGAGTAGCCAAGTAAGCCTAATAAGCTGCGCTCGAAGAACTTATAACGGACTTGTTCAACGAATCACAAGAAAAAATGTTACTCGAGGATGATCCTGCATGAATTTATTTACGGTCGGGGATGATCGCTTGGAAAACCACGTGGCTGGTCCGTCGTCTCTATGACTATGACCAACAGTTACCTCTAAGTCTAAGTCTAAGTAGTCTAAGGCTCAGGGGCGAAGGCTGGCTTGTTTGACAGGGTAACCAAACAAAGTGAAACGGGACCAGATATGGCCTGGAGATATTATTGTCACACAAGAATCTTACTCGAGGCGGCGACTCTGAGGTGTGAATTGTGAATGAAAACAAATCCGGAATTCAATTCATATTGTATGTTCAACCGCCAAAATAATCGGGAAAGTATCTTATTAAATATTAATTCTAACTAAAAAGTAAAATTAAATTTAACTTTAGATGTGAATACACAAATACAAAGCAAAGAAGCAGAGATGTCAGTACTAGATCTATGTCATACTGTCCCCGTAGGATATGCGCGTTTTTTCGCGTAATTCTCAAACATTTGCATAATTTTGGATTCCCCGCGTTTTTTCACCCCACATTTTTCACAAAACAATTACATGTAATTAACGCCTCGCCATGTGACTAAAGGGAAGAAATCGACGCAATAAGTCTCATTTAAGTGAAAAGTTGGTTATTTCCCTTGTTAGAAGTAGAAGATCTTGATTAATGGTATGGGTAAGGGCTTTTGTTCCTTGAGCATGTTTTATTTTTATTTTTCAATCCATCAAAAGTTGTTCTCATGTCTTCTGATGTTTCATGTTTGACAGGTGTCCTTGGTTTTTGTGATGTGCCAGCATCAGAGGTCCAGATGTCCTTTATTCAAAAAAAATTTTTCTCCATTTTTCTGTCCTCTATACTATTAAAGTATTGATCAACAGCTGAAATTTACACAGATTATATTTTTTGGTTGTTTTTTTCTGACTGATGTGTATTGTTTTCTATCCAAATACTCAACAAATTATTGATACTGATATATTCTGTTTTCAATTTTTCTGTACATAAAACATGAATATTCTCGATGAAAAAGTGAAAAACGTGTCGCGAATGGTGTAAGTGTAAGGGTAACTTGCATAATTTTGCATTTTTCTTGCATAATTTGCCCATCTAAATTTTCATAATTCTACGGGGACAGGTTATAGATCTAGCCGTGAGTCTAACTCTTTGGTAGAACATGACAATATTATCCTTTTATTTTTAATTTCACATTTGGCTGTATTTGTCTAGCCTTTCGCGGCCAGGAGGCGGTGTCATGATCTGATTACAGTGGAACTCGGATTCAACGAGGTCGCCGGGCCTGACCTAAAATCCCGTTGAATCCGAGTGTTCGTTATAGCAAACATGTGGTTTTGTGTAGATAATTACAGGCACTAAGCAAGTACTGTATAAAGAGAAATCACAAGTTGTGCCTGAAATGCCTGCATAATATGATGAGCTGAGTAAATCTTGCCTGTGTCATCTCGATTGTTTACCAAAAAGTTGTGCTGCTGTGTAGAGCACACGGCAACTTTTGATTCCATAGATCAGCGCTCAATTCGTTATGTAGATCTACGTCAAGACTAACGTATCATGGTAATAGCGATCAGTTGCCAAGGGGGGGGGGAAAAGACTGTGACGCATTTGTATCTGCGACGTTCGACCCCGACACACACCAGAGTAGACACGTGCGCGTGCCAACAACGCATGTGTTGGTGTGAAAAATGGCCGCTGATCGGTCGCATGCAATCGGGTAAGTGAATAATGGTTCACAATCCAGGTGCAATGGATGGTTTCAAGGAATAGATAAAGTTCGTTCTGGGAGAAAAATGAGCGGAGCCACGACTGCGGGGGCTGTTCACACTGGAAGCGACCTCGTTGAATCCGAGCTCGCTGATTTAAATTTAAGTGCTCGTTGAATCCGGGTTGTTTTTTATTGATTTTAAAGAAGAAAAAAAAACGGGGAATCAATCTCATCTCGTTGAATCCGAGTTCTACTGTATATAGGACCGTAAAAAGTCGAGGAAAAAAAACAAGCATTTGCAGCAGTCAACAGATTGTTAGGAGTTAGTTCCCCTCACATTTGTGAGGTAGACTCGACCAGTGTAATAGTTAGCTTACATAATCAGAGTTTGCGACTGCTTATAACTGTGGGCCCAAATGGGTGAACAGGGTATTTGTGGCAATGAAACAGTTCTGGCTGCTATGGACATGTTCCCTTCAACTCTATTGGTAGACTCTTCCAGCTTCACTTTAAAGCTTTCTTTAATCTTAATCAAAGCTTGTGACTGCTTATGGAGTGGCCCGAGAGGGGTGAGCAGGCTATTTCTGTGGCAGTGAAACCTTTTTGAATGTTAAGCATACTGTTCATTGTTGATTGTGAACGTCTTTTTAGATTTAATTTATGAGGTTTACGTTTATTAGGTACATTTTTTGTTTTAGTAGAGATTTTAGGGCGCTCGCAACTGCATAAGGTCATATGAGCGCCAGAAGATTAGAGGTGTTACAAGAGAGTAGCAAACAAAAAGAGAAGGAGGGGGAGATAAGGACGATAGATGTTAGGGTTAGGTGAATTGACAGCGACAATGTTTCAAAATTAGAAAGGGAAGCAGTGATTATTGGATTATATAGACGCTTCGCCCTTGCTAAGGCTATACATGTATTCTATTCCCTACGTTTATAGTATAGTGCAAATTCATTACATTGAGTTTGCCCCCCATTCAACGCCTTTGTACTCTTAACCCCTATCGGCCAAAATAACCCCCTTCCCCCAAGGGAGTTCACTAGAGTAATAAGGAATTGATATGACTGCGTCCCTTCCGCCCCTTGCAAACGCATGTAAACGCACGCTCCGTATAAACACACGCTAAGGAGCCCTCCCGAGCACCGTGCGTTTAGGCGGAGACTACAGTTATACTTTCTGGGGAAAAATAGCTGCAATTTCGATGGCTTGCAACACATTGTCCTTGGAACTACAAGATAGTTCAACACAGTTTGTTTGTTTTTGTAGGAGTTTTACATGAAAAACGGTTGCATCCACAACAGTTCACTGCACGGCTGGGCTCAGGTGAACAATCAGATTTTAGAATGTTAAAAATTTGTGGTGAATAAGTTCTTAGTTTTTAAAATAGCTTTTAAATAACGTTAACAATTTTATAAAAATTTTATTCACAATTTGACGTAAAGGCCATTTTAAAATCTAGGATTCTATTGGGATCAACGACAGAAAACAGAACTTGCAATTTTTTACACCTAAAATATTTCCTTTGGGTCTCTCCGAAGTCTAGAGCTAGACATTCTGTTGGAATGTGCCTAATGGTAAAATATGTGTCGCAGAACGGCTTCTCATCTCCCTGAAGGAGGTATTTATGTGTCCGATGCGTAATCGAGTAAAAATGACTTCGTCTCTTCTGGAGAGGCCTGAAGATTTTCGAGGACCCAGTATGGGCTTGACGCTGTGGAGTTCGTTGTTAATTCGGTTTTTCCAATGAGTCTCCAAACAGACTGGAGGTTCCACACAGTATTGTTTGCACGCCCATATTAAATACTTAACAAATTGTAGTTACTTCATACTCTAACGAACTTCTCCATATATAACACACTGGCAAAGCTAAGAGGGAGTAGCCTAGCCCTCGTGGACTTCTCACATGCCTTCGACGAGGCATGGCGCACGATGTTAATGGAGAAGATGTTTGAGAAATCTACTCCCACTCCGTCACCCAATGGATAGGCGTCCTCAGGGACATATATTCCTGTGTGGAGCACGGCAACACAACAAGCAGGCTTCGCCGTTTCGAGCAAGGAGTCCCATAGGGCAGCGTCCTGTCCCCCACACTGTTCCTCGTCTTCATCGATGAAGCAGGCCTGCCTGAAACCGTGAAGACGGGACTCAATGCTGACGACTATACTATATACACCACCAACGAAGACATAAATCAGACTGGAAACGATGTCCAAGCAGCCACAAACCCCCTTGAGCAGTGGGAAAAGCAAAACAAGATGGAGATCAGTACGGAGAAAACAGAGTGCTCCCTCTTCACTACCAGCACTCACGAGGCCTAGCGAAAACCAGCACTCTCGCTCATAGGCTCCCCCATCACCTTCAACTCCAGCCCCACCTTACTTGGGGCTACACTCGACCGTACTTGATCCTCCAACGCCCACATCCAAAACCTTGCGCTAAAACGGTCAAGCAGACTTTGACCATTGAAAACCCTTACAGGCACCACCTGGGGTGCCTGAGGGGAATGCATAGAGCCAATTTATTATGCTACTTGTCTGTCAGCTATCAACTATAGTGCCCCAGCCTACATGCCTCTGGCTAAACCCTCCACCAACCTGCAGAAACTGGAAAGAAAGCAGAATGAAGCAGCAAAAACCATCACGGGCTGCTCAAAGGATACTCGTGTGGACAGCCTCCTCATTGAAGCAGACATTTTACCACTAAGGCATAGAGCTGATGCCTTGACCGCTATTTCACTCGAAAAGTCCATGCGTTTGCCAGCGACGAATTAACGCAGAGCCTCCGCAACAAAATCAGTGCCCACGCAGACAGGCACGTCGAGCTGGAGAAAGCATGCCCAGAATCTCGTAGCTGAAACTGAACTGGATACGTACCCACGTGAGGAACTGGTTGTTTTACCCCCCACACAACTGTGGAAGGCTGCATCAAGCAACGTGACCTTTAGCACTGATCTTGTTGTCGACTGCAAGCGTGCTAATGAACCAGCCGTCAGGACAGCAGCAGCAGAGGCTACCATTCGATCGCTCCCCCTGCCCGATGTAGAAGTCTGGGCTGATGGTTCAGCTAAGAAGGGTACCGAGTACGGAGGCAGTGGAATACTGATCAAGACTGGTGATACTGAACTCAACCACCGTGTACCCGTGGGCCGGAATTGTTCCAGATACAGGGCCGAGCTTGTAGCTCTAGACGCAGCGCTGGACATGCTTGTGGCACTACATACAGCAGGCAGCCTTCCGAACAGTGTACGCATTCATGTATACACTGATTCCAGGTCAGCAGTCATGCGCCTCTCATACGGCCCTACCAACCAATCGGAAATGGTGGCGTGCTCAATCTGGCAGTGTCTGCACACCCTCTGTCAATGCTCCGAATGTTCCATCCACAAACAGCGGATTCCAGGCCACGCTGGACTGGCTGGGAACGAGGAAGTTGACAGTATCGCAAAAGAAGCAGCAACGCTTTCCCAGATTGACAGGCCAATCGATTTCTCAACAGCGAAAGCAGTCATCCACCGGTAGACTCGCACAAAGTAGAAAAGAGACGCGAAACCCAAACTGCTGTTTGTCCAGCTGCCATACCAGCTTGAAGCCTTGCCCAGACGACAGGACCAGCGGATTCTCTCCCAAATGAGAACTGGTGGAAAATCGCTCAAGCTGAGAACATATCTCCTCAAAATTGCGCCAGCTGACAGACAACCATGATCCGTCCTGTTGAGCCTGCAAGGAGGAGAACGAAACGACATGTTCCTGAGATGTCCCGCTAACTATCGTGCCAGAACACGTTTGCTGGGACATTCCAGTAACCCACTTTCAGCACTTTTCAAGGACTCCCAAGCAAGAGTTGAGTTTCTGGGTGCCGTCGGCATTGCTGACCGTTTGAGACGCCACAGAGAGAGAGAGAGAGAGAGAGAGAGAGAGAGAGAGAGAGAGAGAGAGAGAATTTAACACTTCTGTCTCACTTTCAGAAAAAACTGAGGGAAGCTGGTGCCTCAAAGTCAGAGGATCAGGGAGAGACAGAAAACTGCTTGGAAAAGCAAGAAGAATATTCTTTACTTTTTAAACTTTTATCTGCCGCTTGTATACCCTTTTGGGTGTCGTGGGAAGAAAGAGACGTCTCTCTGTCGCCAGTCGGAGAGCTTGGGTCAGGGGGATGCCGTGAGTGGTTAATGTTTCCCTGACCCCATCTATCCAGGTCTTTCTCGGCCCCCCTCTTGCCTTATTGAGTTGCCATCAAATTTTTTTAAATGTAGGCTCGTAGAGCAGGATGGTGTGTTGGTAATCGTAGAAGATGTCCGAACCATTTGATTCATTGGTGTTGGATGTGATGCAGGACATCATTTGTGCCCACCATTTCTCGGATTACACAGTTTGTAATTTTGTCTCGCCTGGTCTTGTTTACAGCTTTTCTAAGGCATCGCATTTCACATGTAATTCTTTGCTCTGTCTTGTTTGTGGTCCATGTTTAGCATTGATAGGTGAGTGTTGGGATGAATATGGTGTTGTTCATTTTGAGTTTTGTTGTCATGGGGATGTTAGGATGTTTCAGTAGTGAAGTAAGCTGGTAACTAACATTATTATATTATTGGCCTTTTGTACTAGTGTTTCAACTTCTCTGTTCAGTCGTCCATCCTCTGTAAATATACCTTCAAGGTACTTAAATTCTTGGACCTCTCTGAGACTGTTGTTGTTGATGTGTATACTGAGTGGTTCTGGCTTTCTGCTTACTTTCATTGTCTCTGGGTTGTTTTTTTTAATGTTGATCTTCATGTCGTAGTTGTTACATTCTTCGTTTAATCTGGTAGTGTGGTGTTGGAGACTTCGTTCATCTTTGTGTGCCAGGCATTGGTCATCAGCGTAGAGTTGTTCATTTAGGGTGTCAGGTTCAGTGTTGGCCTCTTTTGTAATTCTATCCATATATATATGATAAATAGTAGTGGTGACATTCAACTAGCTAATGACCGGCACAATGACCAAGTCAACCCTTTCATGGATCCCGGAGAGGAAGGAGGAGCAGCTACGGCATTGTACCGCCTGCAATGATTCTCCAACCAAGTAACCAAGTAAGTAACTTTTTCAGAGCAGTCAAGACACCTCAGCTATTATTAGTCATGTTAACAATTAGGTCTTGTTAGACACAAAATTAATTACTGCGAGGGTGCAGCACTAGCTCAGGACAATTCTCAGAGAGACTAGGGGCCCAGAAACAATTTAAAGACTCTGATCTGATCCGAACTCCAATTTTGAGCACGTCAATCAAGTTTATGAGCAGTTGTAATACAGCAGCTGGCTGCAAGTCACTTGTCATATTTTCTTTCCACTAACGCAGATCTAATAACAATATTAGAAGTTATTACCATCTCTTTTGTATTACCTCATGGACAAAATTTTTTAATAATACAACAGCTTACAGTAAAATTAACAAAGTGAGGTTAGAATTTCATAAACCAACAGACAAAGACAACTGGATTACGAAGTTTTGTGCTCAATTTTTCTTCAGAATATTGAAGTACAATCATTGACAAGAACAAAAACATCAGCTTTCCCAAAGTAATTTTTGGCTGGAGCAGATCCGAAGTAATTTTAAAAGAATTATTTTTTCTGTCATCTGCTGTGAACTTAACACGACACAACAGGCATGGTCGCCACCTATATCATTTGTACAATAACAAGTACATATTTTCCACCATTGTCAAGCTGATAAAAACGTTGAAAACAAGATAATTCACAGCAAGTCATCATGTTCAACTTTTAAGTCACTGTACTGGGAGTAGAACGACTCATAGGAAGTGTTTCAATGTAAACTGTTGAAAAAGAATCTTTCCCACAGCATGAAGCCTTAGTGCAATGTAAAAGAGAATAAGTAACCTCAAAGAATACTAATGACCGAAGCGGCCGTCTCATTGTCCTGCTGCGTGTGGACTTGAATCTGAATTGTGGCTGGGACTTGGGCCTCCACCTGCGTCTGGACCGCTGCTGTGTTGCTCGACACGTTGTTGGATGCCTCGGCGGCCTGTGTGGCGTGACGCTTCTGGTGCGAGTTGCGGTCACCGAGCCGCCGAAACCTCTGGCCACAGATCTGGCAAGGATATGGTTTCTCGCCCGTGTGGATGCGGTAGTGACACCTTAAGTTGAAATGGCGAAGAAATCGCTTGTGACAGACGTCGCATTCATGAGGCAGCTCGCCTGCATGGCTTCGTTTGTGCAAGACGAATGAATCCTTGTACGCAAAAGACTTGTTGCAAATTTCACAGGTGTGGAGATTTTCACCGGTGTGGTATTTGATGTGACTGGCCAGTGTATGCTTGCTGCAGAAAACCTTATGGCAATACTCACAGGTCACTCTTACTTTTGGCTTCTCTTTCACCTTTGTCTCCCTGTGCTTCCGTTTATGAAAAGACAGAGAACCCGGGTAGCAAAAAGTTTTGTAGCAAATTTCGCACTGATAGGACTTTTCCCCTGTATGCACACCCACATGGTACTGCAGTCTGTCTCTGAAGCGAAAAACTTTTCCGCAATACTCGCAAGGGAAACTTCCTTCCTCTCTTTTCTTCTTCACTGTTTGCTTCTTATCTTTGTTCTTGACATGAGCTACGAAATGATGTCTCTCGAGATCGTAGATGCGAGAGAAAGCAGAGCCGCACACCTCACAGATAATTGGCTTGTCGGCCACGTGGCCCTGCTCAGCCTGGTGGGCCTTCAACAGCTTATAGGAGGAGAATTTCTCTTTGCAAACTCGGCATGTGAATGTATCCCCACCTGCATGACGAGCCAGGTGGTACCGTAACTGCTTCATTGAACTAACTGTCTTGCCGCAGACATCGCAGACAAACTTTTCCATTTTCGACTTTTCAGAAGGCTGGGCTTCTTTCGGCTCGTGCAGTTTCTTGTGAACTCTGAGGGCCTGAGAAGTAGAAAAGTCATGGTGGCAAAGCACATGGATCTTCATGGAGTAGAGTGACTTAAACACCTCCCCACAGATCTCACACATGTTGGACTTACGTCTGATGGGCGAGGGCGACTTGAGCACCAGCGTCTTGTCCCTGTACGCCATCTTGACGCTGCTGTGCTCCGAGAGTCGATGCACACACAACTGTTTCTTACGCATGAATCCAATATTACACAGAGTACACACGTAGCTGAACTCACTACCTTTCACATCGCTGTGGCTATATGGCACCGGCCCGTTTGATTTGGCCTGCCCGTCCGGCAAGGGTCCCTCTTGCTCACCCGCAAGGTCTTCACCGGCCGAGGTCTGTTCCATGACGCCCAGGCCGGTTCCGTTGGTGTTGGGCATGATGGCCCCACGAATCAACACCTGGCCTCGATGTATGTCGTAGTACAGGTGCTCAGACAGGTGAATTCTCAGGGCCGCGGGCTTCACAAACATCTCCCCGCACACTGGGCACTTCTTTGGCGTATTGTCTTCGCTGTCACTTCTCACCTGACCACTCTCCCTTGGCAGCCTGTCCTTCAGCAAACTTCGCTGAAACTTACCAACTGGTCTTTTCTTCCCAACAATAATCCCTGACTTAATCCCTAGAGTACCTGTCTGTTTCACAGCGCGTGGAAGTTCTACTACCGGCACGTTCTCCTGCCCAGTTTGCCACGGCGTTATCACTCTCCTGTCAGACAACACAGTGATCTCCATCGCTCCAAGGTCTGCGTCTGCTGCAGAACCCTCTGCCCCGTTATTCACACCCTTCAGCACTCTCGACATGCTCGCTCCTTCATTCTTCTTCGTAGAACCGGGAGTGGCCAGTCTCATCTCAGAAATTGAAGCAGCCCTTCTCCTCTGAGATCCGGGCTGGGCCATCTGATGAATCCACCGATGAAGCTTGAGCTGTAACTCGCTCACGAAAGCAGCGCCGCAGAACCTGCAGGGATGACGCACAAGACCCGGGCTGTTCCCTGGAGGTCTCTGTGCCGAGTCCAGAGTGAGGCGGGCAGACAATCCTTTATCTGTGCCAAATGTCATCAAATCTGCGTCTAGAGGAAGAAAAAGCAAAATAAACCTGTAATTTACAGAAATGTAACGAGAGGCATGAGGCGCACACAACACACCACCGCAAACTTTGTTGTAGCACCCTTGTAAAGGCTGATTATGGCCGATTGCTGGGGAAAATGGAAAGGCAGGGCACTGACTCACTGACTGTGGCACTTGCCAGCGACAGACTGAGAATGGGATGGGGAAGGGGAGTGAGCGATCAGGAGTGGGTGTAGGGAGGCGATGCCCAGCGCACGAGAGCCTCACGTCTCTGAGGCACTGTACTGTGTTGGAGACTACACTGTGTAGGCTCAGTGTAGGCCCTACACGATCTACTAAAGCCAGGTGTGTCGATATAGGCTACTTGGCGGGTATGAGGACTTAATGAAGAACTAATACGTTGACCGTCAGCGTGGCTTTTTCCCCCATTTATACTTGTGGACTTCACACCAGGTACCCAGGGAGCACGTCGATAAAGCAGAGTGTGGCGAAAAAAAAATTGATAGGAGAGAAATTGTTTGATGAAGACATTAAAGGAAAAATTCCGTAGTTGGAAAATATGTCGATATGTCAAAATGTCCATAAATCAGATTTCGATATAAGTGGATTATACTACATGCAAAGCTAAGCGTTCAACAACATGAAACGTGGGGAATAAAAATATGGCCTTCAGGCCCATGTGGGAACTTGGAAGTTGTCTTGATTTGTGTCTATATCTGTTAGGCTAGCATGCCTCCACTGAGTCTTACATAATAATTTTTAAAAAACAGTATATTTACCATCTCGCAGTTTCACAGAGGGTAGCATCTGTCCTGATACTAAACAGCTACACACAAACGAACCCAGAAAACTTGAAAGGGTAGACATTTAGGAAAAAACAAACAAAGGAAATCTTTACCCCTACACAGTAATAAAGTTTTGTTTGTTTTAGTAAAACTTTTTTGGCACTTACTACTCAAACAGGTCATATCAGTGCCAAAGATTAGAGATGTTACAAGAGGGTAACATACAAATATTCAAATAAAGAAGGACGAGAGATTAGGACAATAGATGTTTGATAGGAAAGAAGGAGCAAACCACACCAGAGCACCCGCCAGCATACCACAACCTCAACTTTCTACAAGTCTTCTGATTCTGAACTCAAGCAGTGGTAACACTGAAAAGAAATAAGACCACACCAGAGCACCTACTCACAAACCGTGTCAAAATGATATTTTACTCACCTTCCATTGGCAAAATGTAAACAGGATCAGTCTGTACGCCAACTGAGGATAACGAAAGGATACAGAAGAATATGTATAATGAGAATGAGAGACAGGGGAACAGAATGCATCCTATCAAGTGACTTTACATAATAAGCCTCACACCCTTATAATTCACCGCAGAACCCATCAAATGGCATTATATTACCAGCATCATTCGCTGCTACAGTCAGCATTATGTACTTTTATATTTTTGTCAAGGTAAGCAATTTAACAAAAACAGAATACAATATAACACGGATCACTCGAATTCGTAGGGACCAGCCTCCGTAGTTCGAGGGGTCTGTAGTCTGAGGAATACGTGAACAGTGTTATAAATGGCATCGGCTGTGTCAGAGAATCAAGGGAAGCAACACAGGTTGGGTTGGGACAGAGATTTTTCTTTTTTCGGCCATTGTCCTAGATCAGACAGGTGAGATCTAACTCTATTGACATGAATTTGAAATTTGAGAGAATCTGAAATTGACAGATTGAGAATGAGAAACACGATGAGCAATCCTTTTGAGTTCGATCGGTAATAAACCTACCAGTACCAAGACAGTTGAATTGCGTGGGTCAGTGTAAGCGGTCTTTAGTCCGCACCAATCGAACGGTGCCTTTTCAAATTTTTCAAAACATAAACAATTTGACAAGATATGCATATCGCAATATTAATAAACAACACAATGACCAAACAATGCAGCCCTACCCCGCCTCTTCCACCAAGCGCGCAGTCCTTTACAAAGATGGGTGGGGCGGCCGATCTTGTGAGGCACAATCCTTCCTCTTGCCCGCTACACACAAGCCCAGCTAGACCTAGGACCTAGGCACGCGCAGAGGGCACGCGTGTCGAGCAGTGTGCTAAAAATACCACAGCTAGATGCTTCTGTGGAAAGGGGCTCATTTTACCGACCTTGCCTTTTTCCAGTTTTATTATTATTATCATCATTATTATTTTGTCTCAAGTGAACTTCAAAGGACATTGACTTCAGACCTCGACAGCGGTGTAATTAGTTCGACTATTCCGTGTTTGTGTTTGAGCAGCACATAATTTTCTTACACAGATAAAGAAGAAGAAAAACAAAGGGACCGCAGGCACAGTTCGACGGATGCGTGACTTCGAGTAACCTGAGTTTGACCTATCCAGGTTATACTATATACAGTACTGGACTCCACACTCATAGAAAAGATAAGCATACAAAGTGTAGACTTATATTCTATATATCCGGTATCTTAGTACATCTTTTTCAAACCACTAGGAAAAAAGAGGAGGATAATAGCTGGAATGAATGAGGGAGGGTGGGAAGACAAGACAGAGACAGAAATGGGTAGAAAGATAGGGATGGAAGAAAGAGTGTAAGTAAAAATGAAAAAAAAAGGTGTAAGAGCAAAAGATAGAGACAAAGAACAGCATAAAACTGATACATAAAAAAAGGGCACTTAGACACAACAGAAAAACTCCCCGAGCAGTTGTTTTTGCCCTGCTCTGCCCTTACCAGTACAGACAGAAGTCTCAGCTGCCCTACGGACTTCTTCCACTCTGGCCACAGCCTCTGAAAAAATCTGGGAGATGTCTGTCTTGCTCACGGTCTTGCGGCCACTTCGACATCCTCTACCTCTGTTCAAGGGCGAGACCGGTGTATCATGATTGACAACCATCTGGGAAAAGAAGACGAGATGCTTTGTTCAGTTGTTCATCGGGTTTAATCCACTGGCTACCGCCATAGTTGTCTTGTAACCTGTGTACCTATTTCAATGTGTTCTCCAAACGATTACTGTGACAAAACTAACTGACATAAAGTCACCAAACTTTGCACAGCTATAATGGACAAAATAAATATTGTAAAAACAAAAAACAGAATGTGATTTCCTTCTTTCATCTTATTTTTAAAAAAGAACAAAAGATAGGCCAGGAAAATGCTGCAAGAACCATGGTTGGACCTCCATTTAGGACCCAGGAAAACAAATGAAACGTGAATTGTATGCAACAAAAATGTTTGTTTCGTATTGTTTGTGGCACATACCCATAGAGAACATAAAAATAAAAAGGACCAGCTATGGCAACAGTCTGTTCAACTGTTACAGTTGAGTTTGTTGCCGCCAGTGACTGTCCTTCGAGTGATAAAGTATGGAAACATTGTCCTACGTACATCGGCACTCAAAGCATAAGGAAGTGCCTTTCTACCTTTTTCCTACTCTTTCAGTAGTTGTAGTTTCTAAAAGCAGTACCTACACTGCATATGCTGCGATAATAACGCGAAAAAAAACCCCCTCTGAACTAAAAAAACCCCAGGGGCTGTGGCAAAGTTAGTCCATGGAAACAGTACTATAACTGCGTCTCATCTCTCTCATGTCCCTTTCCACACATCTCCTCCATGTTTCCCGTGGCCTACCCCAGCCTTGTGCTCCCAGTGGGTTCAACTGCAGGGACTGTCTTGTGATGTTTCCACTGGGCTTTCTGAAGGTGTGTCCCATCCATCGCCACTTTCTTAGTCCTATTTCTACTTTTATGTCCTTCTGTCCTCTCTTTTCACACAGCTCTTCATTTCTTATTCTATCCTGCCATTTAATTCTTAAGATACTCCTCATACATCTGTTGATGAAAGTCTGGACTTTATTCAGCACTGTCTTTGCTATCTTCCAAGTTTCGCAGCCGTAGAGGGGCACAGACTTGACACTGGAATTAAAGAGTCGAATCTTGGTGCGTACTAGTGCGTAGTGAGATGTTGCTTGCTTTCCAGACATTTGATAATTGATTGAATGCTGACCTTGCCTTGGCGGTTCTTGCTTATGCATCTGCTTCAGTTCCAAATTTACCATCAATGACACTTCCAAGCTAGGTACAGGAGTCCATTTCTTCCAGGGGAGTGTCTTTCACCGTCACAGCAGGGATTGAAACTTTTCCTAGCTTCACTACTTTCGACTTGCCCGGATGTATACGTAGGCCAACACTCCTTGACAGGCTTTTGGGCTCCTTGGTCTTTTCTTGCATCTGAGCATGTGTGTGAGAGCAGTGCAAGGTCATCGGCGAAGTCCACGTTGTCCAGCTACTGCCAAGGGATAAGCTGTATTCCATTGTGTTTGCCTCTGGTTGCTTCTTTCATGACCCAGTCAATTGCCAGTATGAATAGAAAAGGTGAGAGCAAGCATCCTTATCACACTCCCGTCTGTATCTGGAACGGTTCTCAGAGTTTTCCTTCGGGGAAGACTAGGCAGTTCGCTCCATCAAAGGTGGCCTTCAGAAGCTTGACGATTTTGTCAGGTATTCCATAATGCCGCATGAGTTTCCACAGAGTTTCCCTGTTCACGCTGTCAAATGCCTTTTCATAATCAATGAAGTGGACCACGAGTGGTGAATTCCATTCAAGCGATTGCTCAACAATGATGCGCAGAGTAGCGGTTTGGTCCACACATGATCGGTTCTTGCAGAATCCTGCCAGGTTTCCTCAGAGCTTCTCATCTGTTGCCAGCTTGATTCTCTCCAAGAGTATCCTGTTAAAGACTTTCCCAGGTATGGACATGAGTGTTATAACTTATGCCTCTGTAGTCTTTGGCACCTTGATTAGGTGGGCTTCCTTCCAGTCTGATGGTATTTCCTCCTCTTACCAGATCTTTTCGAATAGAGCATACAGAATTTCTACAGATATATCTTTATCTGCCTTAAAGGTTTCCGGTGGTATATGGTCGGGACCAGCTGCCCTGTGGGACTTCAGTGATGTTATAGCTGCTGCAATTTCTTCTCTCGTAGGTGGTCCCGTAACTATTGGGAGGTCACTTCTGGCTGGAAGAATTTCTGGTTGGTATTCTGGAGGTGGTCTGTTCAAGAGTTGATCAAAGTGCTCTCTCCATCGGTTTAGTTGCCCCTCTGGGTTGAAGATAGTCTTTCCCTCTCTGTCTTTCACTGGTAGAGTGGGCTTGCTGAACCTACCTGAAAGACTTTTTGTTGTCTGATGTACAATCCTCAAGTGCCCGTCTGTTGCTGCTTTCTCTGCCTTTTCGGCCAGGCCATTCAGGTAGGTATTCTTGTCCTTTTTCATGGAAAGACTCTTGTTGTGCAGCCAGTTTCCCAGTTCGGGTACGGCTGTTGTCGACTTTGGCCTTCAGCTCTCTTCTTCTTTTGACTTTGTTTAGAGAGTCAGGTAAAATCTATTCATTCCTGGTGTTGACTTGGGGTTTTGAGGTGCTCTGGCAAGTTGAATTTACTGCCTCTTTTATCTTGTCCCAGGGTTCGTTTACTTCATATTCATCCAGAACTTGAAGGGCTTGAAATCTGTTTTTCAGTTCCAACTTGAATTCATTCTTCTTTACTGGGTCTTTCCGAAGGCTCACTTCATACTTTTGGCGACTTCCAGTTGTGACTTGTGCATACCTTCTCAGTTTCAGTTTCATCTTTCCATGAATCAAATGGTGGTCTGACGTGACGTATGCTCCTCGTAAGACTCGGGGCATCCTCCAGTGAGCGTCTCAGCTTTCGGGAGATGCAAAATTGGTCAATCTGGTTTTCCGTTGTTACATCCGGGGAGACCCAAGTGGCCTTATGAATCCTTCTATGAGGGAAGATTGTTCCTCCAATAACCAAGTTGTTGAATGTGCAGAAGTTCTGGAATCTTTCTCTGTTGTCATTTGCCTCTCCTAATACATGTCTGCCCATGATTTCCTCACAGTGACTATTGTCTGAACCTACCTTTGCATTTAGGTCTCCCATGACAATGTTGATGTCCTTACCTGGAGGTCTGTCGATCACACTCTGCAGGCAGTTTTAGAAGTCATCTTTATTCTCCTCTTCTGCATCATTGGTTGGGGCATACACTTGTATGACGTTCTTCCTACCATCTCTTTCTTTGAGTTCTTTCTTTGTTCCAAATGAGGCCATGATGATCCTTGGATCATGTGCTTCCCAGCCCCTGAATGTCTTTTGAGCTGTTTTGGCTCCCTACTCCTTCCCTGTGTGGTCAATCACTGTCATTTCCTGAATAAATGAAAAGCTCCCCCTCTTTCATTCCCTTCTGTCCAGACTGGTTCATGTGGGTCTCGCTGATTCCCAGTATGTGTTGGTGGTATCGGGGCATTTCTTGGAGGACCTGTGCAGTTTTTCCAGACTCATAAAGGGCCTTAACGTTCCATGATCCAATCCAGAGAGACTTGGACTTGGATGATAGTGGAGGCTTCTGCCCAGCAGCTTCCTCTCGGCTTTCACTACCTCGCATCATAGACTCTTCATTCGGAGAAAATCAACGACCAGCCAAGCAGAAATAACGGTTTTTGCTTGTATATGTTTCTGTAACAGGTTCTTTTTACAAGAGAGGTTGTTAGCCTCGTGACTCAACCCCGACCTGGAGGGAGGATGACTGTGTTTCGGAATCACTACCTGGTTCGCCATTTATTAGTCGCCTCATACGATACACTAGCACCACGTCAGTCTTATTCTTCTCAGTGCCGGGACTACACAGCACTAAATAGCCATTACCATTGAAATAAAGCAACAGAGAAGGGGAGGATGACCTACTGGTACAAGTAGCATCCCCAAGCCACTCGAAGATCAAATTTTGGGTGGTAAAACAAAATTACAAATATACATATACATATATACATGACAATAGAATTAAAATTCACATCGAATGAGAAGGTTGGAAGGTCTTGTTGTATCAGATCAGTAGACACGAAATATCAAGAGGCTAACCCAGGACAGGGAAAGTTGAAAGTATTCGTGGCCTATACCTTGATGTAGGGTGAGAAAGGTTGTGAAGATGATGATGACCTACTGATATCGAGTCAAAAAACACAAATTAGGACACCGAAACATCTATTATATTACTATACACAGAAGAAAGAAGCGAATGAGGTTCTCCCGCTAAGAGGTATGACACTTCCCTGACCGTACAGGAATCAGGAAAGGAAAACCAGGTCCTCAAGCAGGTAGGATTGCACAACTGTTTACTGATTTTATAACTTTCTTGAGCAAAGACGAAAAAAAAATGCCAGAAGAGACAAAATTCTAAATATTAACTCCAACATAAAACAAAAAAACATTTTTTGTTGTCAGTAGATAGCAATTCCTTCGAAAACAGCCTGCAGAGCTGCATAAATTAATTAACAAAAGGAACTGTACAATTCATTGAGAAGAATCAAGTTTTAAACAAGCTCACCAGGTGCTGGGAGAAATCAAAAATTGAGGGCACCGCATCACGTTTCAAGACTCTCCTGCGGTCACCTTCGATGAAGTCTGATTCACGGAAGTGCCGGCTGCAGAGCCTGTGTGCGCTTGTTGGGGTGAATTTGTCTCGTCGGACTGCTTCAACCCATTTCGCCAGAAGTCCATCATTTTTCATGGGGAACCGGTGAAACGTCAGATCTCTAACACGATGCTCAGACAAGACCTGGGATTGTGTTGTCTGGCAATTTGTACACCCAAGGGCAGCACAAGACGTAACCATTTTCTGTGAAAGAAAGAAGGGGGAAAAAATCAATGATGTTATGCCTAGCATCTGCGTCTGTTGCCATTTTTTTGTCCAAAAGTTGCCATAAAAGTTCAAGCTTTCAAAGATAAAGGTAACATATAGCATGATGATAGAGGTAACATAATCTTAAGCACCAGAATTTCTTCTGCTCTGTTTTAAGCATCCAGAATATCATTTGTTGCCACACAGAGTGTAAAAACGTGATTGATTGATTGAATAGATGTTTTACGGCACTATCGACACAATTTTGGTCATTAAAGCGCCAACAGGTTTCACCGCAACAAAATCAGACGTGTTTTAGTAAGAGTCTTTCGGAGCTCGCAACCGCACACGGTCACACTATTCTCATTATGCTAAAATGACGGACAGACATTTATAAAAATTTGTGTAAATATGGTAAAGACTTACCTACATTTGTATATACAATATTAATTTCAGTGTATGTATATATATATACACCGATAATGATAACTATATATTTTTATATTCCATTAAATAGTCCTATTTCTTTTACATAACTTAAAATTTTTCTAGGGGCTACAATGTTAAAAAGGGTTTGATATCTTTACATTTAAAAGACTTCTCATGCACATAATTAAATTCGACACTGTGTTGCACGCCACGCAAAAAGGAGCTTCCTCTCCTTCGAGTAAATGTTTGTGCGTGACGTGCGTGTGTCCTATCTTTAATCAGGTAAAAATTACTTTTTCTCTTCGTAGGAGAGACAGTGGTATCCTGGGCGCAAGTTTCGTTTGAATGTAACGGAATTTGTTGTGTATTTGTTGATTCCAAATTTGGTACCAGAAGGATGTGATGTGTTCTTTTATTTTTGGTTTCATGTCAGAGCAAGGGATTTTACTATTTTTGTTTTCAGGTAGTTTTAGAGATTCTTTGGCAAATTGGTCAACGGCTTCATTGCCATCATTGCCTACATGGCTTGGAAGCCAAGCTATTGTAATAGTTTTTCCAGACTGATGTAGAAAATGCAGTTTAATTATAAGTTTTAAAATTCTGTTGTCGGAGGTGTCAGAGCGCTCTAAGGATTTCAGACAAGAGAGAGAGTCTGAAAAGATTAGGAAAATAGACTTGGTTGATTGATCTATTATATTTCTAACACACTAGTAAACATGAATTGTCCGCCATCGAATGTATGGAAAGACTGGAATGTGAACCCTGGGATGGCTCTGAAGAATAATGAATCCGGTTATTTTCTAAACCTGCCGCTCATCTCTGCCTTAAATCTCAAGCATCCCGATTTACCCGATTTTGATCGCGTGTACCCCGATTTAAAAACATTTTTTTTTTGGTTCCACCTGTTGCCCCGGATTTTTCTAAAATCTTACTCTGTCTTCTTTTCTGTCGAGGGAAGCACTTTTTAAACTTTTTGCCAGCAGAAACTCGGAGCACAGTTTTCCGAAATCTCTTTGTCGAATTTAGTAGTTGACTAACCGTGTTATTTCAACTAGATCTATAATGGAAGTACAGTGGAATCCTGTTATAACGAGAGGGAGGGGACCGGAGCAAAATGTCCTTTATAGCAGGATTCTCGCTATAAGGGATCCAGTAATAAATTCAAGGGAAACTGTAAATCAGGTCAAATCTATGGCTTTGCGCTTCTGTTTATTTCCTTTTGATATCTCCCCTGATGATGATTTGGTTTCAACATGACCTTGATCAAAAATCGAATCAATTTTCTTTCTCTAGCGCTAGATCTAGCGATGTTGACTGACAGCTCGGCGTTGGTGATCAGAAAGAAAGGGCTCTCGGTTAACTCGCCCGCTGTGTTTCCCACCACACCCTGTGGTACATTCCGTCAGCTTGTGCACGTCACTCATTCGCTCCACCCATCACATTGCTGTGACCTCTCCATCCCCGCATCGGAGAAGTGAGAGGCATGGTAGGCCTTGATAATCTAAACTACGCTTACACACTGGCCTATCATACGACGCGTTCTGATTGTCTGTGCATGCCACACCCTCCCTACTCAGTCGCTCCGGCCTTCATTGTTGACACACATTGGCTCTCCCATTCTTTGTTTCGCTAGATCACCAACAAGTTTCTCAACTGGCGAGGTTTTACATAATGTATAATTGGCCTATGCACTGTGCACAGCAGCAGCAATATTCTGCTATAACCGACTCGCACGTTAGTCTGATTGCGCTATAGCAGTATTTTATTTACAAAGGTAAAGAAGAGAAAAAAAACGGGGTTTCAGAAGTGTCTTTATAACAGACTTCTCGTTTTTTCCGGACTCGTTATAAGTGGACTCCACTGTAGTATTGATTTGGCATTCCGGCTTAAGACCTTCTCAAGATCTACTTTCGCCAAAACATGCTTTGTCCGCGTCCTGGTTAGTCGGGCCCGTCATCAAGACCCTTCAGTAAAACTGTTTCAATCGCGCGTTTGCACCACGTGACATGACGTTGTCGAGTGAGTTCCGCGTGTGTCGGGGACCGTCCGTTGACGGGGTCAATTTAAGTTCATGCGCAGGTGTTGTAGCATCTTTCAGGACTTATCCGGGGGATAGTACACATGGACTAGGAGAGCTTGACGTGATATTTCAGGATTTAACAAATAATAATGATTAAACACAAACAGGCACGCGCATGCGCGGACACACACACACACACACACACACGCGCGCGCACACACACACATACACCGCACGCGCGCGCACACAGAGAGAATATATACATGGATATAATAATGGACACCCCTGGAAATTTTTAAAGTCAGCTTGACAGTGACCTAATTGTGATTTGTCGTTGATCCAGATTTTTTTCACCAAGTCCCAATTTTTCCCCCCACTGAGATCCTGACTTTTGGATTTCGTAGAGTGGCAGGTCTATTTTTCTTGGTGTATTACAGTCGGAATGGATCCCTTTTCGTTTGTCAACTTTATTTTATTTTTGATAGACCCAACTGCTCAACCACCACCACTCTTTCCCCCTCCAAATGGACACAACTCTAATTCTATTCAAATTACTCATTTATTTCTTGAGAAGTAAACATCGTTAGCGTTCAATCACAGTCATGGTCACTCTGTGTGTGTCTGCGTGAAAGTGTGTGCGAGTTAAATGTTTATGTACAAGCAAAAAATCTTACTATAAAATTATGAGATATTGAACTTTTTACCCCCAAGTTTCTAAAACAAGGAAATACCCCTTAAGATAGCCTAGTAAACCAAAGGGTGAAGGAACCTCTAAAAGTTGGCCTGAAAAGGAGACCCCTGACAAAGTTTTTCTTAAAAACATTTTGGTACTAGATCTAGATCTACTTCAGAACGTGAGTCCCGTTTGGGGATACTAGATATAGTCTTTACCCCATTGACAATCACTTCTGGTTCTAAACTATTACTTTTTGATGCACATGGCGATCATGGAGAGACAGACTATCAAACCTAATTGCAAAACATCAACCTGAAACCCCCCTTGCCTTGTTAAAAAAGTGAAGTTTCACTGCTCATTTTGTAGGCTAGATCTACTAACTAATAAAACATTGATACCCAATAATTCAACCAGTATCGATCCAGTGCTCTGAGTGTGTATGCCAAGTCTAAACAGACGGGACCTACATTCTTAGAAGTACCAACATTTTTTTGGCCGGCTCTGTTTCTCCGAATGCTCGGGAAAATGAACTGTATTTCTCAGAATGGTTTCCGTTGTCGAGACTTTAATTGTAAGTTTAATGCTGGAGTGGCCCCGCGCATGTGTGTGTCTCTCTGTGTGAGTGTAGCCTAAGGTGTAAATGGAAAG